>NW_006239405.1:51158-82317 GCF_000226075.1 Solanum tuberosum | reverse complement strand
GTGTGGTGAGTGACCATCAATATAGTATTTCCAAGGCCTATCACCCCCTTGGAGAGGCGAAAGAGGTACAAACCCCTCAATGTGGTTACCCGGGCCTACCACCCCCCTACTAGGCAACCAAGGTACCAACACCTCGATATGGTTATACGGGCCTACTACCCCCCGTACTAGGCAACCAAGGTACCAACCCCTCGATACGGTTATACGGGCCTACTACCCCCCGTACTAGGCTTGGTCAACTCACAACACGTATATAGAGAAAATCATATACATGTATCCATTTCATCATTATTTCAATACTTATATAATCATCCGACTCATAGGACGTACATTGGACCTTCCATTTCATAAGAATTCTATAAATGGCATTTTATCAAACATATGGTGGGCTACTTGTTCATGTAAATAAAATCATGTGTTTCAAGAGTACTAAGTCCAACCAATTCCGAAATACATATAAATCAGCCCACCAACAACATACATATATATATCAACCTTCATAATTTGATCATGGAAGCATGAAAACCATAAACATCACATAATAATTCCATTTCATGATAATATGCAAAAATAGACCATAATAGGATATGTGGTACTAATTCCATAAATCAAGAGTTCATAAATGATCATAAGGACCCATAAACTTGAAGTAAAAATAGAGGATAAATGGTTGGACTTGTGGAAAGGAAGGTTTCCACAATCAACCCACATACCTCAACTTTTGGAGAATCCTTGATGAAGATTGGAATGGAGAATTGAAGCTTGAGATTGAGTCTTGATCCGGAATTAGAGCTTGAGATGCTTGAATTTGGTTGAAGATCTTGGTGAAATTTGAAGAGGGCTTAGAGAGTGTTTTTGAGTGTTTTGGAGCTAGAAAAAAATTATAACTAAGTATGGAACACATCCTCTTTTATAAAAGAAAAACGTCTCGAGCCGCTACAGTAACTTTGCTCACTGGAATTTGCAAATCTGCTCCGACAGGTTTTACGAAAATGGTCATAACTCCCTCATCCTAACTCGGAATGAGGTGAAACCAAGTGCATTGGAAAGCTAACACATAGAGGTTTAATTTAATAGGTCGGCCCTTCCAGTTCCTTGTGTGCTAAGAGATATGCCCCTTTAAAGTTGACCCTGAAAATCGCATCTTTTGCGATTTTCAAATTTTGATACGATTGTTCTAAAATTCGGGTTAGACCCATTTCCTACTCAATTTGACCCCACGAATAAGAATATGAAGTCGAATTTCCGAAATCATGCACGGATTTTGAGATATATGGAAATTACAATTATAGGTGTTTTCCGAAGCACGTTTTCGGGCATTTTGGGGTCGTTTCAAAGAAAGTCTCACCACACATAACATTCAACACAATCATCAAAACAAGACTTTACTATTTTCGCTAGCGTGCAACGATTATCACAAGAGTTTCACTCAATAACCCACTTAGTCACATTGAGATGCTACGAGTTCACATATGACTTATGCAACTTAATTCGCCTCATCAAATTTGCACACACATGTCGTTCAAACAAGAGCATTATTTAAGTCATTGATATTGACCACAATCGACACTCGAAATTGCGAGAGAACAACCCCTTTCAAACAAACAAGAGGTGGCAATTTTAAAAATCAGTTTAAACCCATTTGCAATTCAAAACAAGGGACCAACACAATAGATCAAAACCATATATATAAGAACAGAATATATGATCCAACATTCACAAAACAACAATAGCAATCATCCACAAAACAACCCAAAAGAGGTAGGTATGAAAATATCTCACCCTGCCAAACTATCTAGCAGTTGTCCTCAAATGCAAAGAATAATAAAATAGTCTAAAAATGACCAAAATGGAGTACAAGGGTCATCCTTCCAGGATAAGCCTGTGGTGAGCTCGCATGTCGGTGACTCCATTCGTCTGGGCATCAGTGCCCAACTCAGCAACATCCTTGGATCCACTAGAGCATAACATCGAGGTATCTCTGAGTGATGCCTGAACTGCTGTCTCAACCATGGCTACCTTAAGATCAACTAAGTCATCATACATAGCAGAATCACAGACACCCAGCTCCTCCTCATCAGTCTGTGCCTCAGACTCGGCATATGCATCATCAGCCCTAGCAACATCTTCAGTTGTAGTAGCAAAAGAAACTTCAGAACTAGCTGGAATATTAGTGCTCGCATTGTCAGGAATCTCAACTGCGCCGAACAATATCGACAAATATGTGGACTTCAGCTCGTCCAAATCCTTGCGCAGCCCAACAACATCAGCCTTCAAGGCCGTCTTAGCAGTACAATCATTCTGACCCTGCTCACAAGCCTAAACCCTCACAGTAAGGGAATACAATGCAAGCCTGTGGCCATCAATCAACTCTCTATGCTCTCTCATCTCAGCACTAATCAGGGCCAAGGTAACAGAAATTTCCCGTTCTATCATCCAAGGCACAATGCCCTCTACCTGGGAGGCACACACATCAGCGGAATGAGCTACATGGCTCATCTTGTATAACATGGCTTGGGTGATAAGGGTCAGGAGGCGGCAACAACAACTACAGTAGAAGTAGTGGGACAGGGTGCAACAGTAGAACTAGGATTAGTAGAAATAGAAGGACCAAAGGTACCTATAGGCTCACTGGTCTAAGGGGGCAGTATTGCCTCAGTCGGCAACATATCAACTACTAGGGACGTATCCACCGGTGTAGCCCTCCTCCTATCGGCCTCATCCCTCAAGTATTCGGCCTCAATCTGCTTAATGTTAGTAGAGGAAGTGGGAGTCACTTCCACATCCGTCTTGGCAACTACCAGAACATAGGCACGTCTGCACAACTCAGTGATCAATATAGGTAAGGGAAGGGAGGTTTGACTCTGCTTGGCCCTCATTGCCATCTCTTGCACAATTAGAAGACCCAAGTTCAGTCTATTTAGATCCATAATAGAACCTAGAAACGCAGCCTTCGAATGTCGAAAGATCGACTCAATCTGCGAAGGCATCATGATGCTGCTAATAAACACAATCTAGTATCTGGCAGCCACGTTCAATTCCTTCTTCTCAATCGGTGCATCGGCCTTGATCCAACTCAGTGTCATATAAAAAATTAGGGGCGCTAACCAACCCTTTAGATCATCTAGGGTCTTTTTCTTGATGAGGTCAATGTAGTCATGCATGAAGTCCCTTGAACACCCGAGTACCTCATTAATATCTGAACTGCTACACTTCACCTTCTTCCCCCGAACAATCACATGATCTACCGTCTTAAATATGCTGCCCTTCTATTTCCTTTTTGAAACTAGCTCCCCATAAGAAGAGTAGAACTCGTAGACCCAAGTAGGGATATAAGAGCCTCAGGGTTTGTGAAAATTTCAAATTTGTGAAACTTCAGAGTGCTCCACACTTTGGGGTATCGGCCTACCACGCCATTTGTGGACAACCAGTTTTCCTTTAAAATGGTCCTCGAACCCTCAATCTTTAGTCTTTTGAGTGAACGGGGTGGAGGAGCCTGAACTGGAGGAGGGGCCTACATTATTGTCTGAGCTAGAGGTGGAGGTGGAGGAAGCATAGGAGGCCTTGTTATCCTAGACGGATCATTCATCAACTAGGAGCGTAGCTATGCTCTCTTAGCCTGTAGGAGCTGTTCTTCTTTCGGCTCAGAGATGAAGGTCAGAGAATTTCCCTTAGAGTGGCCCTCACTGTCAGAGGGAGTGAGGTACGTGGTGTAGATTCCATCAATGTCGGAGCTCTCCTCCGTTGGTATGGATTGAACTGGGCCTTTTCCCTTGACCTTTCCTCTATTTGGAAGACATTTAGTAACTGGAGCCCGGGAGGCCGCAACCTCCTCATTGATCACTATCTCCTTAGTGCTTTTGGGGCGGTTGATTCCTTCCTGCGACTTTAGGTCCATCCATTTCTACAAAACAAAACCACCCACGTTAGACGCAATTTGAAAAAAAAATTCAAAGTTTGAAAATAGCACAGAATGACTCGCCGAACCGTTTGGCAAGTTACTGAACCCCTTTGGCGAACCAAGTCGGGCTCATTGAAAGTTCCAGAGTAAAATCATTCAAAAAAAACATAGGTCGGTGATGTTCGATGAGTCCACCATTTGGACTCATTTAGCGCTCTATTTTATTAGAATTAGAGTCCTCAAATGCGTATTTTATCTCAATAACTAATGTAAACCTTTAAGTTTTAGGTATTTGGATTGAGCGACAAAGCTTGGACGCTAACAAACAAAAAGGAACAAAGTGGCTGAAAGAACGGAGAAAAGACTTCCTGAGGTTCGCCTAAACTATTAGGCGAGTCACCAAAAGGTCCTAAATCCCGCTAAATATTCCACTGTGCTGAGCCTTGAAGGAGAAGGTAAAGTCTTTGATGAGAAGGACCTGTCGACGCGTCACTGAGCAGTTCCGCGAAACAGCACTCTATCGCCCAATGCCTCTAAACGCGATAATGCTGAAGGCAAAAGCAGACAGGCAATGAACCAGACCAAAGGGCGGATCACCGAGTGTGTCGGTGATCTCGACTAACTGCGCCGAGTGATCCTCCGCAGCCTAAATTTTCAAAAAATATAAATACTTATTTAAATTGTTAGCTTAGTATCAGACTTTAGAGAGAAATTTATTTTTTGGAGACTTAGACTAATTTCAGTTTTAGTTCCTTAGAGTTTTTGGAGACATTGAGCTTGAAGGCTTGAAGGCTTGAAATTCCAAGAAATTGGAAGTGGGTGTTGGAAATTCTTCATCCTAGGCTAGTTTAAAGTGAATATAAATCATACTCAGTTGATATCATCTCGATTCGCTATCATTTTCTTCCCTTTTTCTATGTCTAGCTAAAACCCCAATTCTTGGGGTGTGATTTTGTGAATATGGGTTAAATTTAGTGTTGGGTGTTGCTTATTGTTGGTATATTCACTGTTTAAATTTTATTTCATTTAGTAGTTGTGTTTGAACTTAATGAGATTGTAGTTGCAAATACGATTTCATCTTAGTGTTTTTGGCTTTCTTGAGAGAGCGGTTTTAAAACTAAGACTACTAAATTGATAGCTGGTGGTTATTGGGTCATCGTGGGTTCAACTCAAGAGAGTGAATCCTAGTTCCTCTCCCACACTTTCAGCTTGACAGGGTGAATGGGATAAGGAGGAGGTTGTTCTTAAATGTGGCAACTCGGTGTTCAAGATAAACCGAGTTGATTCGGGGTAAGTTGCTCGAGAGAGAATTTACCCCCACTAAAGTCTAGCCTAGTTACAAATATTCAGCAATGTACTAGTAAAAGCATTTACTCGATAGTGTCTTTTATCCCATATTTCTATCATATCCCAAGAATCCCGTCTCCCTATACTCACATCTTTGTATTTATGTTGTTTTATTTGTTAAACACTACAAACTCCCATTGATAATTGACATTCCTGTCAACTCCTTAATTTAGTATGTGTTTACTCGTTAATATTTACAACTATGATTGATTAGAACATGATTTTACTTTTCTATTAATTCTCAAAACCACTCTTTGTGGGAACGAACCCAACCCTTGGTTGGGTTATATCACTACACGCGATCGTTCGAACTTGAACCGAAGTAGTGTCCTGATACGTGAAGTCAAAATAGCGCCGCTGATAGGAAGTGGTGTTACTTGAGAATTATTAGTAGAGTAGAATTTTGCTTTTGTTAGTCATAGTTTACTAACTTAATTTTTAGTTTTGTCTTGTTTGTTTTTGTGTTGAAACAGGAAAGATAAGTGCAAAGGGTGAATGTGCTACCCAAATAGATCATCCCCTGTTGAGGTTGTTGAAATTTAGGGATAACCTCCTAACGTTCCAGCAATAGGAAGGCGAGGCTATCCATGATCTGTGGCCAAGGTTTAAAGCATTACTACATCAATGCCCGAATCATGGAATGCCAGACAAATTACTGTTGGAATGCTTTTACAGATGTCTTAGTCCCGAGCATAGAAGTGCGGTCGATGAACTGTTTGGAGGGTGTTTGACACAACGACCCTATGGAGTAGTAGTCAAGCGTGTTGATGGCTTGGTTAAAGCTAACAAGGAAATAAAGAAAGGCCAAGATGGGGCCGACTTGTTGATTCAACTGGATGATCTGTCCAAAAGAGTAATGCAGTTGGAAGCAAGTTCCAGCAAGAAGAGAAAGTACCTTCCCCCTCGCAAGTGTAAAAAGATGAATCAACATGAGGGTGGACAAAAGGGAGAGGTTCTCTCACTCATTCTACAAAAAATCAAGGAACAATATAGAGTGTTGAATGAGATAAAAAAGAATGTCGAAATGCTGAATCAGATGATGACCTCCCATTCCATGATCATTCAGCTATAAGACGTCCACTACCTTGTCTCTACTCATAGAAAAAATGAGGGTTGCCTAGTGATACTATGGTCAACCCCAAAAATGAGGTTTGAAGGTGGACTTGCGTCGTGCTGCGGTGTTAACTAAGGCGTTGTTTGGGAGGCAACCTAAAACCCCTTATTGCTTTTTGTTTATGTTTTGGTAAAATAATGGAGTGTCGTTTGTACAAGTTGTAGTGTGGAAAGTATTCAAAAAAGTGTAGGGTGGCGAGCAACAAGTCTAGTCGGCGAGTCACTGAAGAGGTCGGCGAACCCGACCTAATCCGCTGTTTGACTCAAGACATCTTCAAATTGGAGTCTGTAAAACTCGGCGAGCCAAGGAAATTATTGGCGAATTGCCGACCATGTCGGTAATCTCGACGGAGACCGCCGTTGGGATCGCCACATTCACTGGAGGTTCTGTAAAATTTTATGAGGTAAATGAACACACGGTGAATCACCGAGAGGATAGGCGAGCTCAACTAATGTTGCCAAATGGGCGTAAACTGGACAATTTTGCAGGCCAAAGGTTTAAAAGTTTCAAACTCATTCACTTTCCCTAACTTTTATCGTTCCAAACTCACACTGGCACACTAGTTCCTATATTTTCGCATTTTTAGAGTACTTTTAGTGCTGATTTGTGCTCGGAATTAGATTACATTGCCGCCTAGCATTTCAATCTTCTCTTTATCGACACCAAAGGTTGGTTTTCTATGCCCCAAGTTTATTTTTTTTAAAATTATACTCATTTGCAATAGCCTGATCTTGTTGAAGTGTTCTTATCCTGCTTGATAGGATTAGTTTATTTATATGCATGATTTAATTTGATAATCTTGCTCGAGTAGTTATGACTATTCAATTCCTGTAATTGTATTCCTTAAACATGATGAATCTTCGAAGGGTTGTGTTTGGGTGCTATGGGTCCTACCATAATTGTACTAGTGCATGTTTTGATTTTGTTTTTGAGGGTTGTGGGGTTGAATTCGAGAAGTTGGATTGAAAATAGGCACGTTGAGTCATTTGACGAGCTGGGTCGAGCTTGCTGAACCACTCAGCAGCTCACCTAATGTCCCCATCTCGCCCTTGATTTCATGCTTTATTTGATGATTGATTCTGTAACCTTCGGCGAGAAGCTTGATGTTGCCAAAAGCACTCGGCGACTTGCCGAAAGGCTTTACTTTCACCCTTTGTCTGCACCCCTGAACCTTTATGAACTGGAACTTTTGGCGGGCCTTTCCTTGTTCACCGAAAGCTATCAGCGACATGCCGAGTGGTTCCCCCATCACCTACTTGCTGCAGTTTTAGAGCCAATTACTTTGGCCAGCTTGATCTAGCTCACCCAAGAAATTCAGCGATTCACCCTCTGGTTTGGCAAGTCAGTTTGTAATTATTCTGCTGTGCTTTTGTTTAAGTTTTTCTAACTTCTCTTCGAGATTTTGCAGACATGACTAAATCGAAAGCTGCTGAAAGAATAACACCATCCTAAGAGAAGTCCAAAGGAATTGCGATAAATGAGGATGCAGCTACATCGAAGGCAAAGCTAAGAAACTACCCACAACCATTGGGAAAGGCAAGGGCAAGAGGCCCACTTCTTCTAGGAAGACCATTACCCTAGACGCTAATATTCCTTCGTGGGCTCGGGGAGTCTGCAGAGCGATGCATGTCTTTTTGGCAGACTCAAACTCAGCAGAACTTGGTGAATCTGACATTGCTGTTCCTCCTGAGGTGACTCCGGGAACTGATGCCCAAGTCTAGAATGCTACTCCGGACACTGAGGCCCAAACATATCGATAGACTGCATAGACATGATCCCCTCTTTACCTCCCTCTCTGTCTTTCTTTATTTTGAATTCTGGATATAATATTATTTGCATTTGAGGACAAATGGTTTTGTTTGTGGTGGGGTGAGGCCCACCTTTTGTGTGAATATTGATGTTCGGGTTTTGTTGATATATTTTGGTCATTGTGTTTTATACTGCTTTTCATGGATGTTTGAGCTTGTGGCTCCTTGATTTTAAATTGAAAATAATTTTTGACCCTTCAGAATTTTTTTGCCACCTCTTGTATGCACTTGAATGTGGCTGTTCTTTAGCTAATTTGAGTCTCAATTTTGATCAATATTGATGACTCAAATAGTGCTCATAATCGAACGAACATGAATGTGCGGCTACGATGAGACCAAGTGAAGTTACATAGACAATATGTGAACTCTTTGCATCTCGTTGTGACTAGCCCAATTATCAAATTGATTCTCTTGTGATGAATGTTGCACACAAGCGAAAGTGTGGATTTTTGTTTAACTATGGTGTCGATGCCTTGTGTGATAAGCTTACTGTGAACCATGCATAATAACACCTAGAATTTTCCCCATTGGTCCGATCGACTAAGTAAGACTATCTCTTGATATGATCTTAGGCAACTTCGAAGAGTGTGAGCCAATTTGACATATAACTTTTTTGTGGCCTACCTTGTGAGTGTGTGAACCTCTGTTGAACACCCCTTGAGCCTTACCTGTCTTTGGAAGAAACTTGATGAAAAACACGACCTTTCTTAATCCGCTACCTATAATCCTCTTGAATTCTGGTTGATCGAATAGCCAACTTAGGCTTGGGGGTGTGGTGAAAAGAGAAGGCAAATCAAGAAGTGCAAAAAAAGTTCCCTTCAACCCATGGTGTTGAGAAAAATGGAACCCCTCCATACAAAAAAAAAAGAGAGAAGGAAAAGAAAAAGAAAAATTTGTGAAATAAAGTTATGAGAAAGAAAGGGGGTTTCGAACAATCCATGGAAGTGAATAATGGGAAGACTTATGAGCACAAAAGAAAATGATGAAATAAGAGGAAAGGGAGTGTTGAAAGCACCACATTTCATGAGGATAAAAGTCCTTGAGACTAAGTGACCATACCATTGGACTCAGCCCCATTATAAGCCTTGAAAAAACTTTTTTGATCTTGAGTGAGTTGAAACAATTGTTGATTGGAAAATACGGGCAAACCTATGGGTGAAAGCATGCATTGTTGTTCTTCTTTGTGAGAGTGAGGGTTGCATTTAATTTTGGAACTTTAAATGATTAAACCATTGTGTGTGAATATGAAATCATTCTTTGTGTGAGGGCATTTGAATACCTTTGTTGAACTTGAACTTGCATTTGAAGCAAGTATAGTGAGCTTGAGAATCTTTGATAATGGTGTGTCACAACTTGAGTCTTTGAGTATACAATTGATCCTTGCATGAGTAAGTTGAGCCTTGTTGTGTACATTCATGATTGAGTCTTGTTTAAATTGTTAGTTTAGTATCAGACTTTAGAGAAAAATTTATTTTTTTGGAGACTTAGACTATTTTCAGTTTTAGTTCTTAGAGTTTTTGGTAGACATCCTTTTTGAACTGCTGAACTTGAGTTTTACTTGTAGGACAAGAAAAAGTTTAAGTTGGGGTGTTGATGAGTCCACAATTTGGACTCATTTAGGGCTATATTTTAATAGAATTAGTGTCCTCAAATGCATATTTTGTCTCAATAACTGATGTAAACCCCTTAAGTTTCAGGTATTTGGATTGAGAGTCAAAGCTTGGACGCTATCAAGCAAAAAGGAACAAAGCGACTGAAAGAAGGGAGAAAAGATTTCCTGAGCATCGCCTAAACTATTAGGTGATGAGTCACCGAAAAGTCCTAAATCCCGCTGAATGTTCTAGTGTGTTGAGCCCTAAAGGAGAAGGTCAAGTCATCGATGAAACGAAGCAGTCGGCGGGTCGCCGAGCAATTCCGCGAAGCAACACTCTATCGCCCAATGCCTCAAAATGCGAGAATGCTGAAAGCAAAAGTAGAAAAACGATGAACTAGACCAAAGGGCGGATCACAGAGTGTGTCAACGATCCCGACTAACTGCGCCAAGTGATCCTCCACAGCCCAAATTTTCAAACACTATAAATACTTGTTTAAACTGTTAGTTTAGTATCAGACTTTAGAGAGAAATATATATTTTTTGGAGACTTAGACTATTTTCAGTTTTAGTTCTTAGAGGTTTTGGAGACATTGAGCTTGAAGGCTTGAACACTTCCAATTCCAAGAAATTGGAAGTGGGTGTTGGAAATTCTTCATCCTAGACTCATTTAAAGTGAATATAAAACATACCTAGTTGATGTCATCTCAATTCGGTATCATTTTCTTCCCTTTTTCTATGTCTAGCTAAAACCCCAATTCTTGGGGTGTGATTTTGTTAATATGGGTTAAATTTAGTGTTGGGTGTTGCTTATTGTTGGTATATTCGTTGTTTAAATGTGATTCCGTTTAGTACTTGTGTGGGAACTTAATGATATTGTAGTTGCAAATACGATTTCATCTTAGTATTTTTGGCTTGCTCGAGAGAGAGGTTTTAAAACTAAGACTACTAAATCGATAGCCGGTGGTTATTGGCTTGTCATGGGTTCAGCTCGAGAGAGTGAATCCTAGGCTCTCTCCCACACTTTCAACTTGAGAAAGTGAATGGGCTAAGGCGGAGACTGTGCTTAAATGCGGAAACTTGATGTTCGAGAGAAACCGAGTTGATTTGGGGTAAGTTGCTCGAGAGAGAATTTACCCCCACTAAAGTCTAGCCTAGTTACAAATATTCAGCGATGTACTATCAAAAGCATCTACCTGATAGTGTCTTTTATCCCATATTCCTATCACATCCCAAGAATCCCGTCTCCCTATACTCAAATCTTTGTATTTTTTTTTGTTTTAGTTGTTAATCACTACAAACCCCCATTGATAATTGACATTCGTGTCAACCCCTTAATTTAGTATGTTTTTATTCGTTAATATTTACAACTATGATTGATTAGAACTTGATTTTACTTTTCTATGAATTCTCAAAACCACTCCATATGGGAACGATCGTAACCCATGGTTGGGTTATATCACTACACGCTATCGGTGGCACTTGAACCAAAGTAGTGTCCTGATACGTGAAGTCAATGTTTAGGGTGATTCAACGGATCGTAGACACCATTCAGCGAACTAGATATAACTCGCTGAATGTTACAGAACAATTTTAGGGATTTGGGGCGTAGAAGGGCGATCAGAAAGGACTTTCGGCGAGTCACCGAGTGAACTCGGCGAGCACATGAATATTTCCAAAAGTTACATAACTCAGACCAACAAAATAGAGATTAAAAGGCAATCGAGGGGAATATAGGTGAACCACCAAACCACTCAGCGAGCTCGACCCAGATCGCCGAATAGTCCAACATGCCAGAGTTTTACCCTGACGTTCAAAATCTAACCCGCATCCTTCGAAAACAAAATTAAACTACTGTTCTATGCAATTGGGTTCAGACCATACTACCCATGCCCACATGGTACTCAGACTTCCCCCAATTTGGCCAAAATTGGTCAATTGACATCTTTCGCCCTTAAGAATGATGTCAACCGCTCTATCATTGGGCAAAATCTAACGATCGACACAATCCGGGATTACTCAGACTTCACCCCACTAGACCCACAACAAATCCAACACAACCCACTCAACTGAACATGCTCAAACTTGATGATTTCATGATTTAAGGCCAATTAACATAATTAAAACTAAATACGGGCAGGCATTCACATCACACATTCAACAAATCATATTAAATCATAGATATGAACCACAAAAAGAATATGCTTTCAATTTTTACCAAAATTGTAAATCCGGGGTTCATAAAACAAACCTTATATGTCGAAAATTTGAAACGCTAGGCTAGCAATGATCCAAAATCCTCCCCGGGTTATAGATCCCAAATAAATAGAAAGTAAAATGGTAAGAGAGTAATAAGATATGCGGTTGTGAAAGTTTGGAAGTCAAAAAGTATGAAATGAGGGAGACTTTTGAATTTAAAATGGTTTGGCCTTAAAGACTCTTCAGTTCGCCCAACAATCGGCGATCACGACTTACGTCTCTGACCCACCCGGCGATGCGCCAAGTGGTACTTTAGTCTGCCGAGGTTTACAGAACCTCCAGCAAGTTAGGTGGTTCAAACGACTGTCAAAGTCGTGCTCGCCAGCCTGTTCGGCGAGTCATCGACTGGACCTTTGGCTCGCCTAGTTGCCATTTTCCCAAAATTTCACATTTTCAACCTGCACATTCAACACCCGGTTATTAAAATGCAATATTAAAAACATAAGAACTTGGGTTGCCTCCCAAGAAGTGCCTTATTCAACGTCGTGGCATGATGAAGATACCCATTAAATTTTCATTCTTGGGATTGACCATGGTGTCACTCGGTAGTTCCCCTTTTGGCCTTGCATTCAAATGAGTCAAGATTTGACCCATGTGTGTATCTAAGTCCATAATGGACACCGAATGATAAGTAACAGTCTGATTGAGAGTAGAGACGTCCTCCTTCATCTCTTTCAACACCTTGTCTGACCCTTCC
Organism: Solanum tuberosum; assembly: GCF_000226075.1. Taxonomy (NCBI): domain Eukaryota; kingdom Viridiplantae; phylum Streptophyta; class Magnoliopsida; order Solanales; family Solanaceae; genus Solanum; species Solanum tuberosum. The sequence goes on along the minus strand of NW_006239405.1, from coordinate 69,600 downwards.
ACTTCGTTGTGAACGCATGAGAGCACATCTTCAGTGCAAAAGCTTTTCGAGTCAGCCCTTTGCTCTTTAGGAATTTGAAGCTCATGGGGACACACATATCTCTCCTTGTCCCCATCTCTGTCTTTCCAACTAGTTCTACGCTCACACCATTCCCTATCACGGTCTCTCCAACCATCATCATGCTCTCTATTCCAACCTTGATTCCCGGCCGGCCATGGATAGTTCGGACGGAAACCACCATCTTGATTTGCTAGGAAGATAACTTCCTCATTATATAGAGCCTCAAAATGTACCTCATCGGGGTTCACCCCACTAATACCAACATCATTCACAACTTTTGGCCCACTACTCATGACATGTTTGGACAACAAGTCCATTTGGGTCATCATCTTGGCCATGTTTTGATCCCGTTCTTGGTCCTTTTCTGTTTGTTCCTTGGTCATCCTAAAATTCAAAGGATACACTTGATCCTCTCTCGTGTACAAAGTACGATTGATTTTAGTCATGCCATCAAGCGAATTGGAAGAAATTTCAAATGGCTGCTCATTATACCTCCACAGTCAAGTTGGTCAGTCACACCTTTGTTCACCGAATCTAGACTCCGATAGAAATGTTGTAGCAAGACGTTGTTTGGGAGTTTGCGAGTCGGACATTGGAGTAGAAATTTTTGAAACTGTAGCCAAGTCTCATGGATTGGCTCACCATCCAAGCATTTGAAGCCTTAAATATTATCTCTTAATGACATCATCCTCGAAGGAAGAAAGAACCTGATGTAGAACTCTTCGATCAGTTCATCCCAAGTAGTAATGGAGTCCATAGGTAGGTTGGCTAACCACTTGGTAGCCTCTCCCATCAAAGGAAAAGGGAACAATCGGAGTCAGACTAACTCTTGGGATATGTTTTTGAACGAGAAGGGACCACTAACTTACACAATTTTGAATATGGTCATGGGGATCCTCATGAGCCAAGCCTCCAAATAACCCTTTCATTTGCAAGAGTTGCAGCATCATTCTTGTCACGTGGAACACCGTATTTCCCTTAACCCGAGGCAACCAGATATCACCTACTCCACCAAAATATACCTCATTCACCAGTACTTCATTCACATCGTTCAAGTTACCAATGTCGTCATGTTGGCCAGGCTGGCTAGCCTTGTTTCCATTGACACTCATTACGTCACCTGCTCAAAGGCAACAAACAACACACAAAAGGTAAATAGGTCAACTACAACACAACCAGATCATAAACAAACTTCAACAAGAGAATTCAATAACACCACTACCCGACAACGACACCATTTATGATAAACGCTCATCTACACCACATCCAATACTAGCTATAGGTGATCGTATTCTAATATAAAACTCAACAAAGAGTTGGGGTCAAACCCACAGGGAGCGGTACAGTATAGAATTCAATAAAGAAGTAAATGTTGTGTTCTAATCGGTTATAGAGGTAGACATTATAGAAACCAAGCAAAGTAAATTAATGGTTTGACAACAAATGTCAGATGGGGAGTTTAAGAGTGTCAATTAAAAACTACAATAATTAGAAAAACAGGGGAGTAATCAAAAAGAGATGAATTCTCGGGGATGTGATTGATTATAGGCTAATTTCGGTATATGGGTAATTGAAATTTTCTAAGAACGACTGAATCTCAGTGGGTAGGCTAGGCTATAGATGCAATAGCTTTCTCTCGAACAACTATAACGATTCAAGCGAGTTCTCATGAACCTCGACAAGCTTAACAATATAAACAACCCGAAACCTGAATTTATCTACCCTCTTATATCTCTCGAGATGAAACCATGACAAGTTATTCACTACAATCATTAATCGATAACCTTGGTTCGAGAAGCTCTCTCTCTCGCAAGCCCAGAACACTAAGCTAAAATTGCATTTGCAACTACAATTTACGAGTTAATAAACAACTATCAATCAAACTGGCTTTAAAACAACATTTAAATTAGTAAACAACAATACCCATAAGCTAGTTAGAACAAATAATCACATGATCAGACCCCAAGAATTGGGGTTTTAGCCACACATCATAAAAAGAAAGAAATCAATTCCAATTACGTTCTCCATAATCTGGGTATTGCAATCCACATCTTTACACAGATCCAAAATTCTCAATATCAAAAACCCAACTCAAAATCTACTAGAAAACTCGTAAAACTAAGTAACCAATGAAACTTCCAACCTCTACAATGGAGAAATTACTCAGCAAATGAATAGATTTAAGACTGGACCTTTTTACTACTTTTTGAAATTCAATTTATACTTTCTAAAATTTTGGTCTTATGGATAACTAGGCAAGGTTAGTCGAGCATCGCCGACCAAGTCGGTGATGTGACAATGGCTCCACTCCATTGCCGGTTTGTCGTGGGTCTTTAACCTTAGGGTTCTGTTACTTTAGGCGATTCAAGTTTGTGTTGCCGAAGGTCCAAATCCATCGCCAATTTGGCTTCTCCCCAGGGTTGGCAGCCTAGAACTTTAGGCGAGCTGAAGTGTGACGCGGTGAGTCGCTGAGTGGCTTTGGTAATTTTCAACCTTTTCTATCTACAGTCTTTTTCAACTTTTCAGTCCTTTTTGCCCAGTATTGTTCTTGCCTTGCTCCTTTGCCTTCATTGCTGCAAATTAACACTTTAACATCAGTTTATAGCATAAATTAGGTACTGAGGATAATAAAACTATGAAAACCAATCCCTAAATGAGTCAAAATCTCATACTCATCAACCTCCTAATCTTATCCAACTTGCCTTACTTCTTTGTTGTAGAAATACTTCAGCTAGATAAGATGAAGTCCTTAATTTCTTATACAATTGACTTTCTCTTTGTTGACAGTCTATATAAGGATCTCTCTCTAGTTGCATTTGTGCGTGCTTCAACTTCTCCCTGTCCTGCATTTGCCTTACTCACTATATTCTGGAACTCTTTTGCATGCAACACCCTTAACTTCTTATTTAGCAGCTTTAATTTTCTCACTACTTGGTACATCATACCGTCCTCTATATGTGCTTTCCATCCTTCTTGCACAATTGGTAGAAACTTTGAGTGCTTTGTCCAAACATTACATAACTGAAAAGATTTTCTGGTTTTATACTCCTCATTAAGAACTAGTTTTGCTGGGTAATGGTCACTAATCCCCTCTGGCAAGAATAATGCTTTGCAACTAGGCATTGTGTCCATCCATTCTCTGTTGATGAATATCCTGTCTATTTTGGAACAATATTCTATTTTCTTCATGTTTGTCACTCCAAGTGTATTTGTTCCCCTGAGTAGGAAATTCCAGCAATCTGCTTTCCTTCACACATTTATTGAAGTCCATCATTTCTGCCCATGTTATTGGATTGCCCCCTATTCTATCCTCAACATTCAAGATAGAGTTAAAATCACCTAACACCAATTATGGTTCAGTGCACCTCTTACTTTGGATCAATAAACTATTCCACAACTCCTTTCAATCTTCCCTACTATTGAAGGCATATACATATGAAATTTGAAAGGAAAGTTGAAGGGGGATGAATTTTACCTCATAACTGGCTTGTTGAGCAATCATGTCTATGAGGTTTATAGAATAATAGTTTGTCCTCCATGTTATCCATATTCTACCATTTTGTGCCTCCTCAAATTAGTAACATACTTCCATCCAGTAAACATACTTTCAGCCAGTTTTTCAATTTTCCTACTTTTTATTTTTGTTTCAAGTAGGCTGATCAAACATACCTTTTCTTCATTGCAAAGTATTTTGACTTCTATTTGCTTATTTGGAACATTAAGCCCCCTTACTTTCCAGCTAAGTATAATCATCATTCCCAGATTTGTTATAGTCTGGCCTCCCACATTCACTTTTTTTCCTTCCATTCCACTTTCGTTTTGCAGTATATGAAAATAGTTAGCACTTTCCAACTGAGAAGTCTGCTCTGGAGGACTCCTTCGAAGTGTCTTCTTTATCCTTACGGGTGTTTGCCATCCCTCATTATTACTCGGTTCCACCTTTCCCCCTATTGAGTTTGTAGTTGTTGTTCCACTTGAGCCCCTACTTTTGATTGCCACTACTGAGTGTTTCCTCCCCTCTGTCCATCTCCTTGTTTAGGAGATATCTGAACAGGCTTGGGACCTTTTTTTTTAAAGTCTGCATACCTTCTCTTCATGCCTCTATTTTTTACAAAACTTGCATAGTGTTGGCTTCCAGTCATACTATACAGGCTGCTCAACTAGTCTACCTTTTTCATTCTTAAATTTCACCACCTCTAGCAATTGTGTTCCCATCTCAACTTCATCCAAAATGCGCGCAAAATTCAGGCCTTTCCTTTCCTTTGTGTTGTGGTCCACCATCATAGGTTTATGTTAAGCTACCTCTTTTACTCAGCCCTACCCTACTCAAATACTTGAAATCCAGACCTGGAAATTTAACCCAGATTGGGACTATTTGTAGTTCATCCTTGGTGAATTCTAACGCCGGTGTCCATTCCTTAACAATGAATGATTTATTATCGAAATGGAAAATGCCACCCTTTAATGCCTCATGTTTTCCAATCACAGTTTCAAATCTCACCACTAGTACCCCATTTTCTTAACATACCCACCTTATCTATATCATACTTCCCCTATAACCTTTGTAAGTATCCTTGTATCACTATAAAATGAGGGTGTGCACCCAACTCATAACACACCACAACGTTGACCCAGTAAGTAATTTCAGACCTTCTATCCTTCATTTCGATTTCTACTATCTTCCCCTTATTTGTTGGAGTTACATACTCCAATTTGTATCCCACATTAGCCAATTTCGCTATATCAAAGTCATCCCATATTGATTTCTTCTTACCTAGGGGATTAGCCTCATCTTCCACTTTATCCGCCTATGATTTCTTACTCTTACTCGATTCCACAGGGCTTCCATATTCAGTGGTCTGAATAACCGTGTCCTAGATGGTTGTTACTATGTCTCGCTGCTTTGTATTGCTTCCTTGTTGCATGACACTATTCCATTGAACTAGACTTGCCCTTTCTCACTCAATATCTTTTTCCTAGTGTTACCTTTACTTCTTAGCTGATTTGAAGCTAGATCTACATTCTTTATTTTCAATTCCTCCGTTTCTCTATATTCACCCTATTTTTTTATTCAATTCAGCTACTCTTTGACTTGAATCAATTGATTTCCCTTCCCCCATACCTGGTTTTCATCCTCGCTAAGAGTTCGCCTTTCTGTGTGAAGCTTCCTTAGCCATTATTGCCTTTTGAGTGGGTATACAAACTCACTTACCCATGGTGAGCGCAAGTTTTGCTAACGTGCACGAAAGAGAAAGCATACCCGAAATAAAATATTTAGTATGTGTGTACGTTATATAAAATGCAATTCACATTTTATACAATATACAAAAATGCTTGAAATATAGTGAAATTATGTGCGCGTTCTATTATGAAAATAAAAAAATAATTATGTTATTTGAAATTTTTGAAGTTTTTTTTATTAAACAAAAAAGAATAATAGAAATACCAAACCCGAAGTGACTCGGATCAAATTAAATATCTAATTACAAAAAAAAAAGAAATAAACAAAATCAAAAAGGGCAAGAGTTTCTGGGAGTTTCCAAAACCCTAAATCAAGTCGCCTCTTCGATCTACCTCACCGAAGCTCTGCAACCATGGCTTCCTCAACACTACCTCACTCATACAAGCATCTTCTTTTACAAACAATATCATGTACAGCTTGTAATCACTTCTTGAACGTCAAACATCTCACTGATGTTATGATTCATTACCAATGAAGACTTTTCCAAAGGATACATTTAATTTGGTCCACTAATTATTAATTACATTTGAAAAAATTATTATTAAATTATTGACTAATAATATATATAGTCAATACTCTAACTAGTTAGCTAAAAGCTAAGATTCCATGAATTTTGACTATGGAAATTTTCTTATGGTCCACAAAGTTTACTTATCAAAAAGAATATTTGCATTAATCATAAGTTCATAACCAATCAACAATACTCAAAGGTAAGTGAATCACTAAAAGAGAAATTTATTAGTTTAGTTACAACATATGTAATCTTTAGTATCCATGATTTTTCTAAAAAATAAGTAAGGTGACATGTGGTCGCAATTGCCTTGTACCTTCAAGTTCTCTTTTCTCCGTTTTTTCCAATTTCTTGCTTGGATTATTGACATATGATATAAATTCAATTTAATGACTAAGATTTAATTTATGAAAGTAAATTTTTAATCATAATTTATATAATAAATACATTATAATGTTAGGAAAAATAATTTACCTTTCTTTTTGTTTATCTCTCACGCAGAATGTGGCGACCCTGATCGCCGTGATTGGCACCCACACTAACCCTCCGGTGGGAGAACCACTACAACCACCCGACTAAGCAACTTAAAGAAAACTAAGCCATTTAAAAATATGGAAGAAGGTTTAAATGACGAAATAAATAAGGAGTTCCCATAAACTCTGAAAGTCTAACAAACAACTATCGCGGAAATTCAACCCCTAGAACTGAAAGTCATTGTACCAAAACTCTACTAATCAACAAGTCTAAGAAAAGGATGTGCAACCCCGAAATTAAAACATAAACAAAGTCTAAACATATAGTCTGAGTCCGAACAGAATGGACTAAACTATTGATGGATCCATGGCAACCTGAAAGAACTGGCTCACCCTTGAATCCGGTGTAGGTCAATGATCTCCTAACTGAGGTCTGTCAATAGCCGCCTGAAGATGCCCTGTACTCAACAAATAAAGAGCAAGTGCAATATCAGTATACGAAACCACGGTGTACTGCTAGGATCACACTACTACTCCAGTCAGCGTAATATAAGCAAGTAATTACAATATAGTAAACACACATATACAAAATGCATAATTCAATTATCATTTTAGGAGCACCATATAGTTTTCCAACATCAATGACTGGTAAATATAAATTTAACAGTCACATTTGGTTCTCTCATGGAACCCACACCCAAACTGTTAGTGTGTTAAAATGTCACACCCGATCCAATATATATGTGTCGTAACGTGACACTTGGTCCAATATATGTGTTGGAACGTGACAGCTGATCCAATACATGTGTCGGAACGTGACACCCGATCCAATTAGCACAACCACAATCACAATCACAATCACACCCATAATGAATAGAGTCACACAATCAAGTAACAAGTTCATGGCATGTAATTGTTCATACTGAATCATTTCCTTAGGTTCGATTCATGTTTTCCTATTCACATACATGCATGAATACAATGAAGCAATTAACAAGCATATATAACACAACAGGATATCAAACCATCACCTACCTTGAAACCAAGCCTCAATACTCCTAAGACACTTGAGCCTTCCCCTTTCAGAGTCTTTCAACTTATTCTTGGTCTAAATCAGGTAATTAAAGTAAGGATCAATAAACAAGTCCTAATTTATCCGGATTATATAAAAATATCAATCCAAAGCCAAAACCATGATCCTAATGTTCAATTAGGAATTTTCCCACCATTAACATCAGTCCAAAACCTTCTCCCAACGATAATTTATGAGGATTCTAAGTTCTAAGAAACGAAATACGGATTATGGGAGTAATTAACTTACCTTTAGTGCGAGAATTTGTGGGAATCTAATAAGAAATTACCCTGGTTCATCCCTTAGCTCTTAAAAACAAAGTTTTGCAGAAAAAAAACAATTTTGGGGTTTTTCCCTTATTTAAGTCGCGACTGGCCCACCCCAGCGGCCCCGCCCTGCCGGGATTAATCCCGCGTCAACGTCTTGCATGGAGACCAAAACTCGGAATTTGAGTTCCAAGCTTCCATTGCACAACAGGCCTTCAAACCTAGACGTTCTAAAACTACCCTTTGATGCCTAGATCAGTTTTGGGAGTTCTACTCGCCCGAATTCAATTTTGTAATGCCGTAAAGGCTTCTTAACGTCTTGGCTATCCACTCACGTGATCAAACTCATAATTAAATCCCCAATTTATTACCGGATTTCCCTAGACCTCATCTGACTCAGAATTCGTCCAAGTCTGGCCTAGGCTTGAAATCCCCAAGTTACTACTCAGAAGTTTTTTACCCCACTTTCCTTCCCCACTCTAACTTTTTTCTACTTGGGATCTCTAGATTCACACACTTAGCATTACAATTAAGCAAAACATAATAGGGGGACAACCAAGTCATGCCTATGATTATATCAAAATCAGTAATATCCAGAATAATCTAATCAGCCCAAGTCTAAAAACTATAAACAGGACATAACAAGCACGATAGTCATGGGTGACTATGACAGACTCTACAACTGGGGTAGAAACATAGACGGGGGCATCAAGCACATCACAAACTGCATCAAATCCCAAGGCAAACTGAATTGACACTTGTGAATAAGTAGAACTCGGATCAAACAAAATAGTAGGCATCTGGTCATAGACAAGAAGAGTACCTTTGATAACTACATCAGACACCTCAACCTCGGTCTTGCGCGGAAAGACATATAACTGAGCCCTGTCATCTTGATGGGCAACCTCATTACCTGGCTGCACTGCTTCTCTACCTGCATTCACTCCTCATCCAATTTGTGGACGTCCTATGTCATTACCACCGCTGCCCACTGGTACCACTACTCTGGTCTGCTGCTGCATGGGGTCAGTCATGCACGGATGGGGACAATCTGTCATTATATGCCCAGGTTCTCCACAATTGTATCAACTACAGTCAAAAGACGGCCTGCTGCCATATGAAGGTTCGGTTCCCTAACTATCCTGAATAGGATTCTGCTGTGAAGTTCTTGAGTAACCATGATTTCACGTATCAGGACACTACTTCCAGTTCAAGTGCCAACAATCGTGAGTAGTAATATAACCCAACTAGTGAGTTGGGGTCGAGTCCCAAGAGAGTGGTTCGTACTCAAGAATCAATAGGAAAGCATAAATATTCTCAAGTCAATTATAGCTATAAAGATTTACGAAGAAAAACATGAAAAATTAAGGGTTAACACAAGTGTCATATCAAAAGGGGGGTTTGTAGTCAACAAGCAATTAAAAACAACAAATAATATGAAAATATGAATATGGAGATGGGATTCTTGGGATGTGATAGGATTATGGGCTAAGTTAAACAATCGGGTAATTGCAATTAATAGTAAACCACTGCAAATCAGTGAATAAGCTAGAGTTTAGTGGGGTTAAACTTTCTCTCAAACAATTTACCCCGAATCGAATTAGTTTCTCTCGAACACCAATAAGCGGCAATGAAACATAGCCTTCACTTTAGTCCATTCACTCTTTCAAGATGAATGTGTGGAAAAGGCTTTAGGGTTCACTCTCTCGAGCTGAAGCCATGACAACCCAATACACACATACCATCAATTCAGCAATTTTAGTTTTGAAACCTCTCTCTCGAGCAAGCCAAAAACATGAAGTTAGGATTGTATCTGCAACTACAACCCATTAAATTCAACCACAATTACTGAACCAAATCACTTTTAAATAGCAAATAGACTATCAATTAGCAATACCCAGCAGTTAATTCAACCCATAATCACATAATTACACCCCAAGAATTGGGGTTTTAGCTAGACTTAGTAAAAAGATATAAATCGATACCGAAATGCGTTTCCATCAACTGGGTATGATAAATATTGTCTTTACAAACGTCTAAGATGAAGAATCTTCAATACCCACTTCCAATTTCTTAGAAATGGAAATCTTCAAAGCTAAGGAAAAATGTCTCTCAAACTGAGTTCTAAATTCTAAACTTTAAACACTGAATAATAATATGATTCCCTACAAAATATGATTCTAAGCTAAAAATTTAAACAAGTATTTATAGTTGTCAAAAAGTGTGCTGCGAAGGTTCAGTCGGCGCAGTTAATCGGGATCGCCGATTATTCCAATTTCTTAGAAATGGAAATCTTCAAAGCTAAGGAAAAATGTCTCTCAAACTGAGTTCTAAATTCTAAACTTTAAACACTGAATAATAATATGATTCCCTACAAAATAAGAGTCGGAACCTGAGAGAGACAAAAACAAAGGAGAAAAAGTAAAATTAGGAAATATTTGACTAATGTTCAATAATGTAGTTAAAACTAAATCTAAAAGCCAGTTTCCCGGCAGCGGCGCCAAAATTTGATACGCTCAAATTACACCTCCTTACAGAAGTATAAGCGATCGTTATCAAGTAAAGAACCCAACTTGTAGGTTGGGGTCGATCCCACGAGGAAAATGGTTTAGACTTAGCTTTAACCAACAATTATATTCGTTTAGTGAAATTACTTCCAGAAACAAGTAATTAAGGGGAGGGGGGATTTGTGAAACAAATTGTAAGAATTATGTAAGTAATCAGTAAACAAAAGTCAATTTTGGTTGTTATCAAGATGAGAGATTTAACTAGGGTATACGTATTCCCCACAAGCTCATAACACAATATTCCTAGTAATAGCAATCCTTTCCTAGTGTACTACATGTAAAGTGATAAGCTAGGTATCTCTAAATCCTTGGTCCCACATCTAGAGAATTTCACCCCGCACCTTGGTCCAGCTACGTGTGTATAATTTACTAACCCTTACCTCATATTATACATCACATCGATGTTTGGCTTAGGTATTACTTTGAACCAATCGACACTAGACTATTAGATAGTATCACACTAAATCTATGTTGATAATTCTTTTCTTGTTGATTACTTCCTTGGTCCGGCAAGTAGCAACAAGGCGAGTTCTAACGTTGCGCACCGTTAAAAAGCTTTTAAATGAAAGAATTATCAATGCATGCAAAACAGTATTCAAGAATTGCTTATTTACTATTCATACTTTGTTAATCATTCATGGTTCCCACAACTCTAGTTGTGAAGTTTAGTTACCCATAATCATATGAACACAATTCATTGTTTTAGATGAAAGAATTATGAACCTACGTAAGAAGAATAATACACCCAGAAATTCAACTTGAAATGCAACCCCAAAATCTTCAAAACGAACTTAGGAAATTAAGAATTTGCTAAAGTTGCAAGTTAATCTCCCAAGGCAAGAACTAGAATAAAAGTAATAAAGTCTAACCCCTAATAACGAGGTTTACATGGCCTATTTATAGAAAACAAGTCCTAAATTTAAAGGGAGACAAAAATAAGGAAATTTTGTTCAGGCACGCGTCTTCATTCCACAAGACTGACTCACAGACTGTCAATGGATCTACGGTCTGTCAGTCCCTTCCGTCAGGCAGGACTTAGAAAATATTTCAGCTTCCAAAATGCAGCTTCTCTGAAGCATACGACGGAACCTCAGTACGGACCGTAGATCGATCTACGGTCTGTCGATCCCTCTCCGTAGCTCTACACTTAGAATATTCAAAAATTAGGTACTGGAACCCTCGCAGTATCATTCTACGGATCAACAGTATGGTCCGTAGATCAATCTACGGACTGTCATTGGCCACCGTGGTTCCACACTTGGTTAGATTTCCCTGATTTGCCTTTCATGTCTTGCCTGCTGATCTATGATCACCATCTACGGAGAGTCAATGGACCTATGGTCCGTAGATCACCTCTGTAGATGCCCGTTTTTGCATTTCTTTCAGCTGTCTCTTTATTTCCGCGCCTAAACATATTTCCTACAAAACATGATAAAAGCACATAAAAACCAATGCAAAAAGGCCCTAGACACACACAACTCTTAAGTGAAATGTATTAAAAATATCGTAAACTCACGCTATATCAACACCCTCAACTTAAATTCGTTGTTTATCCTCAAGCGACGCACTAAGACTCTAAACGACACTTGTATAGAAGAAGCATGTCAAGCACAAGCAATCACATGGCTTTCTACCCCGACTCTCTTCTCGAGTGCAAATCTCTTCTCTCAGACTCAACAAGCTAACTTGTGCGGATCAAAACATAACAAAGATCGACCAAACAACACACAACATACACTGGTTTACTATCACCAATGTACCAACTTTCCGACAATGTAACTAGTACCCTTACCTCAAACGAAATCCCTTTTTCACACAATGAATATGAATTTGAGTACAAGCATTTATTCAACACTCACACTCAGAAGAAACTTCAAGTACAGTTAGTGCTCAATACCATAGGCTTGCCCTTATTTTCACTGCTTAGACTATTGCAACTAGATTCTAGGATTACTATAGGACTTTCTTGGCTTGTAACATAGGCTCATGGTCAGGTGTGGTACATTTGGGTCTTCTTAATGACTTTCTGCCCTCCTTGACATTACACTAGACTTTCAACCTCTTTTTGCCCTATTTTTGACATCCTACCATTTTACCTTCTTTCCCTTGATTTTCTTCAATCATGGATTGTGACTTTATTTCTTTGTAGCTCTTTATTTATCACTTTCATCTTTCTCTTGCGTTTTATTCTTTTCTTTAGCTTTGAACAAGTCACATCCTTTCCTCTCTTTTCTTTTTCTCTTTTTCAATCATCAAACTCTTTTCATACCCATTTTTCTTTCGGTTTCCTCTTTCATAGCCACCCTCAACTTATGAATTTCCATTGGTTGAGGTGCACAATACCCGATGTCGAATCAGGGCCAAGATTGGAGTTTCCTTTTACATTAGCCACCTTCAACTTAGGATTTTTGCCTAAGTCGAGGTGCACATGTCCAAGGAGGGACCGGGGCCAACATAATAGATTATGGGAAGGTGAGTTAGGGGTTTTTTAAGAAATGGTCTAATTTAGGCTCAAAGCATTTGGATCAAAGGGAGCATTTATTTCATTTGGTTGGACTTTTCTTTTAGGCAATTTGTGGACTTATCAGAACAAGGGCCTATGATCACTTCCTAGCCTCTAGAGTAGATTGTTTTTGCAGGACTAACCGGGTAAGTTCTAGATTGGCACAAACACTGTTTGAACAATCAACTATTCTTACACACTCTTGGCACATAGTTTCATTATCAGATTATCAGATTACCCAGTTCAAGTTTTAGCTTAAGTCATGCCAATAAGTTGATTCATTATCATGTCATACTCAGAGCCAACACATTCAACTTATCTTAGCCTACAAATTCTAGCACACATCACAAAATTTGGACGGGGTATCATTTTTCATAATCCATCATGCTTCATTCTTCTTCATGCTTCTACACATACAATCCTAACACATGCCGGTTCAATAAAAACTAAACAGTCTCTTGGGGAAAAAGAAAACCCCAAGAGAGGATTTATGAGTTGGGTTACTCAGACGTCACCCTAGCACTCACAATCCATTTACCCCACCCCAAAAAAATAAATGTGATTGTCCCCAATGCATACAAAAATAGTAAAAGATAATGGATTGGGTGAAGCAAACTTGTGGCGCATAGCGCCGAAGACTCATCAATAAGCGGGTGGGTCCGGTTTCCCGGAGCCCGCTGGAACAATAATTGTGTCACCCTCAGTGGTGCCCACATCATCCATTATAGCACCTTTAGTAGTGCTCTCGGTCACTCTAACCGCACCATCAGTTGTGCTCACATCGTCCCTCACAATAGACGGGGCCTCTACCACTGGGGCAGAACTCGATGTCCCCGCAACACTCTCACGCACCCTCTGCTGGCGCAACTCTTCATCTAAGATCGAAGCCTTCTTAGCCTCTTTCTCCTGCCTACGCTATCTCTTTTGGGATTTTTCCTCCTCAGTGCAGATAGAACAGTGCCTCTTACCTTTGTCACGTGTAGGGTCGGGCTCCTCTTCGGCAGTCCCACTGAATAAAACATCCAGCACCGTATCATCAGCCAAAGCAGTAGGTGCAGCCTGAGGCTCAATTGCAGGGGTAGAAAGAATGGCATCAACGTCGGCCCGAAGACTGGCTAACTAGTCCTAAGAGACGATAGATCTGTGGTCAGAACCGGTCGCTCGAGGACTCTCAATTCAGAGGCATCGAGGTTCTTATTAACGGCCTGGACCTTTCGATCTTTCATGCTTTCCATCCTTCGCTACATTCTGGCCTCGGACTCGGCTATCGACTTTTGCATACAAGGCCGGATGTGGTGCAGCAGCGTGGCTATCTGAGCCTCTAATTTCTGTACTTTGGCCATCGGGACAACGGAAGCTCTTGACGGTGTTATGGACTTGGATGAGCTAGGAGCCCTACTAGATGCCTGAGAAGAGGAGGCCGGGACAGTATTGGTAAGGTCTGGTATAATGGGGTCACCACCCTGTACCTGCTCCACCGTGTCTGCAAGATCTGCGCCCATGGGAGGTACCTCAACCTGGGGCTCTCTGCGAGGTGCCGCTACATTTCCCCATCTCGAATGAGGCCTATATCAAAAGTCCCAGTAAGGTGGATCAACCTATCACTATGCCAGATCGGCACTCCAGAGTCCCTGCACAACTGAAGAATTAAACATGGAAAGGGGTAAGTAGTGGAGGTCGTGGAAGCCCTCTCGTGAATCTCTGCCAGCAATATGCGGGCAAAGTCAATCTCCAATCCTGCTACTAATGTTGCAACCATGACGGCTTTGTCCCATGTGAGTTGGTTGTCAGCTTTTGTAGGAGACACCCTGTTGCGCACCAACAACTAGAAGAATTTGGCCACAAAATTTAATATGGCCTTTCAGATACCCAGCTGTGGTGCTGTGACCCACTCCGCACGCTCGCCATCTGCAACAATGTGTTTAGCCAGCCATAGTGTAACAGCCTCCCACTGCTCAGCATTTCTCTGGAAGCCACTTCTCTGCACGATGTCCCATCGGTAATCAAACTATGTTGTGTTCAGTAACCAAGAGTGACCGGTGATAGAACCATAGAGAAATCGGCTGATAGTGGCCTGTGAGATGTCTACCGGACACCCTCGGACCATGGTGGAAGTGAGAGGATCATGTTTTGTGGGCTTGGCCCGCTTGGAAATTGACCCTCGGAGAATGACAACATAGGAAACATTAAACTCCCGCATAATCTCCTCGTTGTATGTCCCAGGTGCTTGGGCCATCCAGTCGCACTTGTGCTCCTCAGTAATAAGTCAGGCCATCTTTTCTTTGTCATTTTTCGTCTTGGCATCCCGATAAATCTACCATTGGCCCTCAACACACCATCTATTTGGCTCGCTGGCCACTGGAGTAGGGTTATCAGTCCGTGGTGCTGGCACTGCCTCCGAGCTAGTGGCCTCATCAGATGAGGCATCTTTGTCATACGACACTGAGCCTGTGGCAGATCCAGAACCAGAGCCAAAAGAATGGGCAGGCTCAGAGCCGGGAGCAGAGGCAGACTCTGAGCCAGACATAGAACCAGCCTCAGAACCGGAAGCAGAACCAGCCGGTGACCCGATCAGTGTGTTCTCCTCATCAAACTAGGAGACAGTGACTATGTCAGTTACCACCTGCCGGGACGCATTCCGGGTAGCCCGAGGTGAAGTAGGGGATGTCCTCGTGGTCGGTGGAACATATGCGGGACCCATTTCTGCATCCGTGTCTTCATCAATCAGCCTAAAACAAGGCTGCACAGATTTTGATTTGACCCTTTTGGAGTAGGTAACTTGCTTCTTAGGTGCCCTAGTACCTGTGGATGTGGAATTAGTACCAAAACTAACTAAAAACACAGTCGAATTAATTTTAGAACTAAAAACGAACAACAACAAAGACCCAAAAAAATATTAGACAGTGGCTACAGCGGTCACCTACGGTGGAGACCTACGGTCCGTGAAACCCTTTCGTGGATCAGAGGACCAACAATATTGGTCGTAGATTGAAACCACAGATGTACAGAACAGTCCGTAGATTGATCTACAGACTGTAGTCCACCTCCGTGGTTTCACACTTGGTGAAATTTTCAAGTGCATCTAACCACGAACCTGATCTACAGTCCATAGATTGAACTACAGTCCGTAGACGGGGTATCATGGTCGTGATCTATTCCAGGTTTCAAACATTTTTTATTTTCAAGCCCACATATGTGACTATTTTCAACATTATCCTAGTCTAACCATGCATTTCAACATTTAATCATACTAATTCATCATTCCAGGTGTTCCAATTGCTCAATTTGATAATTATTTCATACAAGATTCGGAACCCTAAGTCGAAACTTACATATAGACTAGCATTTAGACAAGTTTAATACCCTATCAAGGCAACACAATCACAATCTATCGTCTCAAGGGTTTTTGTACTTAAGTTTTAGCATGCAATTACATATACATAATTACCCAAGGTCAAGACCCGACTCCCGACTTTCTATATTCAATCTATGAACCGAAATTCAAAGTGAGGGGAAAGTCTATTACCTTACAAGAAATGAGGAGTGCGGTGATTGCGTGATGACACTAAGCTTTTCCACACCACACTAATCTCCTAGTTTCGCCGAACCCGTACACTGGACCTTGTGTGGAGTTTTGGGGATCATTGGAGTTTCAGAGATGAAAGGGAATTTAGGATTTTGGGGAGGAGAAAGGGAAGATTTATCGGGGAGTGATTATGGAGTGATTTAAGGGATTTCGGAGTTTTAGAAATGGTTTGGGAGTAAATGGAGGGAAGTGGTAATGATTTAAAAGGTGGGTTTTTGAAATAGGAGAGTTCAGGTCGGGTAAGTCCAACTTAGGGTTAGGACCTACGAGACCCCGCTTATGGTCCGTAGGTCGATATACGGTCCGTCAATTGGGACCGTAGATTACCTTCACACTTAGAAAAATTTGGACACTTACCTGGGATCTATGGACACCATTCACGGTCCGTGGATGGATTGACGGACCGTCGATGGGGTCCGTAGACCTCTGCACCAGACCATTTTCTACAGATTTTTCATAGCGCGCCTGCACATGTAGCAACCATTAGGCTATTCTTTTTACATTTTCTGGACACTTTTTAGACACGGACCCTATGCTAATTATAGCCAACGCTAATACAAAACCAAAACACCTATCTAAATTAGTACAGAGAATCAATTAAACAAAATAAAGTAGTAGATGGGAAACAAAAACCTATCGTTGGCTAGATTGTACATCTTGGGTTGCCTCCCAAGCAGCGCTTGATTTAACATCGCGGCACGACGCAGGCCTCTTGATTACTCAGACTTCATCAAGAACATAGGCCTCAACAACCTCTTGCACACTTTCTGCGTTTCCCAGATAGATCTTGATCCTTTGCCGTTTACCATGAACCTTGTTCCTTCACTGTTCTCAACCTCAACCGCTCCATGGGGGAGTACTTTTGTGAGCAAAAATGGCCCAGTCCATTTGGATTTGAGTTTGCCCGGAAACAAGCGCAACCTTAGAGATGAAATAGAAAACACAAAGATCACCCACACAAATTCTCGCTTTTCAATTCTTTGATCATGATACCTCTTCATCTTCTCTTTGTACAAGGCTGAACTTTCATAAGCTTTCAGGCGAAACTCATCAAGCATATTCAAGTCATTCATTCTTTGATTAGATGCAGCGCCCCAATCCAAATTTTGCTTGTTCATCGCCCATAAAGCCTTATGCTCTAGCTCTACCGGTAAATGGCAATACTTCCCATATACAAGTTGGTAAGGAGACATACCTATGGGAGTCTTGTATGCAGTGCGATAGGCCCATAGAGCATCATCAAGCTTCCTTGACCAATCCGTTTTATTAGCATTCACAGTCTTTGCCAAAATTTGTTTGATCTCTCTGTTGGACACTTCAACTTGCCCACTAGTCTGCGGATAGTAAGGAGTGGCTACATTGTGGCGAACACCATATTTCTCAAGTAGCGCCTTGAACAACTTGTTATAAAAGTGGGAACCTCCATCACTGCTAATCACCCTCGGTGTACCAAATCTGGAGAAGATATTCTTTTTCAAAAATGCGGTGACACTTTTACCTTTATTGTTACGGAGTGCAACTGCTTCCACGCACTTCGTTACATAATCAACCGCAACAAGAATATACTTCATCCCTTGTGTACTCACAAATGGACCCATAAAATCAATGGCCCATACATCAAACAACTCTATCACCAATATAGGATTCATAGGAAGCTCTTGCCTCTTTGAAATCCCTTCTTCTCTTTGGCAACGATCATAAGACTTGGTCGAACACCATATTTCTCAAGTAGCGCCTTGAACAACTTGTTATAAAAGTGGGAACCTCCATCACTGCTAATCACCCTCGGTGTACCAAATCTGGAGAAGATATTCTTTTTCAAAAATGCGGTGACACTTTTACCTTTATTGTTACGGAGTGCAACTGCTTCCACGCACTTCGTTACATAATCAACCGCAACAAGAATATACTTCATCCCTTGTGTACTCACAAATGGACCCATAAAATCAATGCCCCATACATCAAACAACTCTATCACCAATATAGGATTCATAGGAAGCTCTTGCCTCTTTGAAACCCCTCCTTCTCTTTGGCAACGATCACAAGACTTGGCGAAATCATGAGCATCTTGGTGGATGGTAGGCCAATAGTATCCACACTGCAAAATCTTATGTGCAGTCCGAATACCACTATGATGCCCACCAACAGGTGATGAATGGCAT
>NW_006239405.1:6826-50686 GCF_000226075.1 Solanum tuberosum | reverse complement strand
AAACACCACCGCAAGAAGTTCTTGTTCTGTCACAGTATAATTCTTTTGGGCCACATTTAGAGCTTTACTATCATAGTAAATAGGGTGAAGAATTTTCTCTCTCCTCTGCCCTAATACTACACCAAACGCCACTCCACTTGCATCGCACATTATCTCAAACGGTTGTCCCCAATTCGGTGCAATAATGATAGGTGCAGTAACCAACTTCTCCTTCAACTCTCCAAATGCTCTTAGACAAGCATCATCAAAATCAAACTTATATTCCTTTCCGAGTAGTTTGCACAATGGATGTGCAATTTTAGAAAAGTCCTTGATGAACCTCCTGTAGAAATCTGCATTCCCAAGAAAACTTTTAATACCTTTTACAGAGATAGGTGGTGGAAGCTTTTCCTTTACCTCTACTTTTGCTCTATCAACCTCAATGCCCTTCTCAGAAATCCGATGACCCAAAAGTATCCCTTCTTTAACCATAAAGTGGCAGTTCTCCCAATTTAGCTCTAAATCGCAGTCTTCACACCTTTTAAACACCTCAGCCAGATGATCCAGACATCGATCAAAAGAATCACCTACCACAGAGAAATCATCCATGAACACTTCAATAGTGTCCTCAACCATATCAGAAAATATCGACATCATACAACGCTGGAAGGTTGCTGGAGCATTGCACACCAAATGGCATCCGTTTGAAGGCAAAAGTCCCATAAGGGCAAGTGAAGGTGGTCTTCTCTTAGTCTTTCGGAGCTATAGAAATTTGATTGTAGCCCGAATACCCATCAAGAAAATAATACCAACTCTTGCCTGCAAGTCTATCCAATATCTGGTCCATGAATGGCATAGGAAAGTGGTCTTTCTCTGTCCACGTATTCAACTTCCGGTAATCCATACAGACTCTCCATCCAATCACGGGCCGCATTGGAACAAGCTCGTTTCTCTCATTTGGAACCACAGTAATACCACCCTTCTTAGGCACACACTGTACATGACACACCCAACTACTATCCGCAATGGGATAAATAACTCGGGCATCCAACCACTTGATGATCTCCTTTTTAACTACCTCTTGCATAGGTCGATTTAATCTTCTCTGGTGCTCGATGCTAGACTTGTGAACTGGCATGAATTGGATTTTGTGAGAACAAATACCGAGAGGAATCCCAATAATATATGCAATAGTCCACCCAATAGCTCGTTTGAACCTTTTTAACAGAGTCACCAAACACTCGACTTGTCTCGCATTTAAATCTGCCGCAATGATGACCGGCAAAATATTATCTCTACCCAAGAATACATACCTCAAATGCGGTGGTAGAGCCTTAAGCTCCAATTTTGGTGCCTCCACAATAGATGGGCTCACGGGTGGGGACTCACGATTCTTCATGTTTAACTCATACTTCTTTGGTGTTGACCGATATTCGAACCTATCGAGTGCAGATACCAACTCATCGTACTCTTCAATACCCTCACTATCGAAATTCATCATAACTGCTGCTAGTGCCTCAACACCTAGTCACTCTTCAATTTGCACTTCTGTTCCACTCTCAACTCTGTAAGTTATAGCAGATACTGTTTGGAGCTCACCACTCTGCTTCATGGACCTACAAATATTTAAAATGCTTCTTCATTGTTCAGTCTGAACTTCATCTACCCCTCTCCATATCAACCAACGCACACCCTATGGAAAGGAATGGTCTCCCAAGGATGATGGGAACCTCAAAATCAACCTCACAGTCAAGAATCACAAAATCCGCTAAAAAGATGAACGACTCCACTTTCACTAGCAAATCATGCAGTACACCAGTGGGCCTTTTAACGGTTCAATCGGCCGTAAGTAACCGCATCATAGTAGGCTTTGGATCCCCTAGACCCAACTTATTATAAATAGACAATGGCATGAAGTTGATGCTAACACCAAGATCACACAATGTCTTAGCAAATTGTAACAACCCTATAGTACATGGAATCGTGAAAGAACCAGGATCTTCCTTCTTCTGCACAAGTGACCTTGTAGCAATAGCACTACACTGCTGCAATCTATCATCATCTTCAAAACTCACATACCTTTTCTTTGTCACCATATCATTCATAAACTTTGCATACCCATGCATTTGATCCAAAGCTTCTATCAATGGAACGTTGATGGAAAGCTGCTTTAGCATAGTAATAAACCTGCGATATTTACCATGTTCAGTCTTCTTCACTAACCTCTGTGGAAAAGGTGGTGGAGGTCTAGGTATGGGGACCACTTTCTGAGATATCTCCGTGTCTTTCTCTGTCGCATTCTCAGATTTTTCTCTAACCTGTACCATATCATTTTCTTTTCTAATCTCAACGTCCACCACAGAAGGCATAGGTGGATTAATGGTTTGCCTAACCCCTTGCGAAGTAACTGCCATACAATGACCATCATTCTTTAGATTATGGATGGTATTGCTAGGAAGAGTGCCAGGTTGACGTGGGTTTACTGTAGTAGACAACTGAGTCATCTGTTGCTTTAGATGCTTTATTGACACTCCATGAGCATCAACCTTTTGACCAATACCAGACAAGTCATTTCGCATCTCCTTTACATTCTCATCAGTTACATCAAACCTTCTCATCATCTTTTGCATCATATCTTCAATACGTGTCATATTGCATCCAGCTTCCCTAGTACCAGATTCCTGATTTTGAAGGGGAACATAAGGTCCAATTCGATCGTTTATGTTTCCATAGTTGTTCCGGTTGTAGTTGTTATCACGATTGAAGTTCCCATCCTGGACATATTGACACTCTCGGTTGTAATTGCCATAGTTCCGACCTTGGTTTCCTTGACCTTGGCGCTAATTATCCATGTTGGATCCTTGGGCGTTTGGTTGGAAACTCCCTGTCTGATCATTTACCGCATAAGCATCTTCTTCATAGTAACACTCTTCAACTGGTGGTGGAGTTCTAGTCAAGTAGTTCACATCATTTACCTTTTCCGCACCTCCGCTCACATGCTTCAATACCAACCCTAACTCGGTCCTTACATGAGCCATCTTCTCACGAATCTCATCCACAGACTGGTTGTGTGTAGCATGAACGACAAATGTGTTTCTTCCAGTATCTGACCTCCTAGTGCTCCATGCTTTATTGCTACGAGAGATCTTCTCCAGCTTTTCTGCAATCTGTGTGTATGTGCACTCACCAAATGAACCTCCAGCAATAGTATCAAGCACTGCTTTATTGTTGTCATCTTGACCTCGATAGAAATATTCCTTCAATGACTCATCATTAATACGGTGATTCAGAAGACCTCTTCTAAACGCAGTGAATCTATCCCAAGAGCTACTC
The DNA here is from genome assembly GCF_000226075.1 of Solanum tuberosum. Lineage (NCBI taxonomy): Eukaryota > Viridiplantae > Streptophyta > Magnoliopsida > Solanales > Solanaceae > Solanum > Solanum tuberosum. The sequence continues at coordinate 47,374 of NW_006239405.1, read as the reverse complement.
ACAGACTCTCCAAGTAGTGCCACAAAATTGTTGACCTTATCTTTGTGATTGAGCTTCTTGGAAACTGGATAATATCTTTCTAATAACACATCCTTCAGTTGGTCCCATGTATAGATTGAGTTATAAGAAAGCTCAGTTAACCATACGACAGCATCCCCTGTCAGTGATAGAGGGAACACTCGCAATCCAATGACATCCATATCCAAGACTGGTCGACCTACATAGCTCTTGCAAACCACTCTTAGCTTGGCTATGTGAGGATGGGGATCCTCCGATGGCAACCCCGAGAACAAGACCCTCGCTGTAAGCATCTGCATCAAGCTACTGGTCACTACAAATGTGTGCCCCGGAGGTAAAAAAGGTAGGACAAGGTCGATCAGAGTCAACAATATTGACGTTGCCCCTATAGTTCTCATGCAGTCGTGGGCCTGGTGGACCATGCACCCTCACTGCATCTCCCAATTGATTTTCAGCTGGAACCTGGTTGTCCCTACCAACTACTCTCGGAGGTTGCAACTCAATTTCATCACCTAGATTGTCTCTGATAGGATTAACTTGAACTCCTTGATTGTTCATTCTTCGCAAAGTTTGGTTCAACTTTGGATCGTAAGGAGTAAGTGATTCACCTTGGCTCCGTGTACTTAGCATACACTGGAGTCAAAACCTTAGAGAGACAAAAACAAAATGAAAAAGTAAAATTAGGAAATATTTTACCAAAGTTCTGTAATGTAGTTAAAATTAATCTATAAACCAAAATTCCCCGGCAGCGCCGCCAAAATTTGATACGCTGAAATTACATCTCCCTAAAGAAGCATAAGCGATCGTTATCAAGTACATAACCCAACTTGTAGGTTGGGGTCTATCCCACGAGGAAAATGGCTTAGACTTATCTTTAACCAACAATTATATTCGTTTAGTCAAATTACTTCCAGAAATAAGTAATTAAGTGGGTGGGGGGGGGGGAGTTTGTGAAACAAATTGTAAGAATTCAGTAACTAATCAATAAAAAAAAGTCAATTTTGGTTGTTATCAAGATGAGAGAATTAAATATGGTATATGTGTTCCCCACAAGCTCATAATGCAGCAATCCTAATAATAGCAATCCTTTCCTATTGTACTACATGCAAAGTTATAAGCTAGGTATCTCTAAATCCTTGGTGTGGCATCTACAGAATTTCACCTCGCACCTTGGTCCGGCTATGTGTGTATAATTTACTAACCCTTACCTTTACCTCATATTAAACATCACATCGATGTTTGGCTTAGTTATTACTGGGCACCAATCCACACTAGACTATTAGATAGTATCACACTAAATCTATGTTGATAATTCTTTTCTTGTTGATTACTTCCTTGGTCCGGCAAGTAGCAACGAGGCAAGTTTTAACGTTGTGCACCGTTAAAGAGACTTTTAAACTAAAGAATTATCAATGCATGAAAAACACTATTCAAGAATTGCTTATTTACTATTCATACTTTGTTAATCACTAATGGTTTCCACAACCCTAGTTGTGGAGTTTAGTTACCCATAATCATATGAACACAATTCATTGTTTTAGATGAAAGAATTATGAACTTACATAAGAAGAAGAATAAACCTAGAAATGCAACTTGAATTGCAACACCAAAATCTTCAAAACGAACTTAGGAATTAAGAATTTGCTAAAGTTGCAAGTTAATCTCCCAAGTCAAGAACTAGAATAAAATTAATAAAGTCTAACCCCCAAAAATGAGGTTTACATGCCCTATTTATAGAAAACAAGTCGTAAATTAAAAGGGAAACAAAAACAAGGAAAGTTTGTTTAGGCACGCGTCTTCATTCCACGAGACTGACTCACGGACTGTCAATGGATCTACGGTCCGTGAGTCCCTCCCGTCAGCCAGGACTTAGAAAATATTAAAGCTTCCAAAAATCAGCTTCTTTGAAGCAAACGACGGAACCTCACTACGGACCGTAGATTGATCTATGGTCCGTCGATCCCTCTCCATAGCTCCACACTTAGACTCTTCAAATATCAGGTACTGGAACCCTCGCAGTATCATTCTATGGATCAGGCCACCTTGTTCCACACTTGGTCAGATTTCCCTGATTTGGCTTCCATGCCTTGCTTGCTGATCTGCGATCACCATCTACGGAGCGTCAATGGACCTATGGTCTGTAGATGCCCGTTTCTGCATTTGTTTTAGCTATCTCTTTACTTTTGCGCCTAAACATCTTTCCTGAAAAACATGATAAAAACACATAAAAACCAATGCAAAAAAGCCCCTAGACATACACAACTCTTAATGAAATGTATTAAAAATACCGTAAACTCATGGTATATCACCGATCCACTCAGCGATCCACCCTTTGGTCAGTTGTATCACCTTTATCCTTTTGCCTTCAGCATCCTTGAGGTCCTGTAACTTTGGACGATAAGGCACTGCATCGCGGAACTGTTTGGCGACTCGCCGACTGCTCCTTTCTATCACCGACTTTATTTTGTCCTTCAGGGCTTGGCACACTAGAACATTAGGCGAGACCAAGGCCATTCAGTGACTCGCTTAATGGTTTAGGCGATCCTCAGGCCCTCTTTTCTTTGTTCTTTCAGCTGCTTTGTTCCTTTTTGCTAAATAGTGTCCATGCTTTGTCCCTAAGTTCAAATACCTAAAATTCAAGGATTTATATCAGTTATTGAGACAAAATATGCATTTGAGGACACTAAATCTATTACAATTAATCCCTAAATGAGTCCAAATCATAGACTCATCAAACCACCTATAGAAGCGGGCATAGCTGATTGAATTTGTCGGGCTGCAAGTGCCGGCCTGCCTGAATCTCTGTAGTAGGAACCATAAGAATTACATGTGTTCTTGAACTTCTTAGCCAAGGCCTTGGCCTGCCCATCACGTCGAACTCCTTCCACTTTCTTCACAAAGTCTGTCACCTCATTAAAACTTTTACCTATAGAGATCATGTGAACAGACAGTACTTGCAACTAGGGGTTTAATCCCTTGACGAATAGACTAATCCTCTCCTCCTCTGTAGTCACCAACTAGGTAGCATATCTGGACAAGGCATGGAACTTCGCCTCATAGGCAGCTGCAGTCATACCACCTTGCTCCAAGGCCATGAACTCATCATTCTTGCGATCCCTCAAAGTCCGGGGAACATACTTCTGCAGGAACAAAGCATGGAACTGCGTCTAATTGAGTAGGGGAAAGACTGGTGATTTGCATTCCACATAGGCCCTCTACAACTACTTTGCCTCACCTTAAAGCTGAAAGGTCATGAACTCTACTCCATGCTATTGTACAATGACTTACTTATCAAGCCTCTCATAGCAATCCAGAATGAACTCATATGCATCCTCCCTCTCAGAACCATAGAACACAGGCTGATTCAGATTCAAAAACATAGTCAACATCTCATGCTCAGTACCAGTCATCACAGGACCCAATATGGGACGGAAGAAGGCATCTGTGCCTAATGCTCCATCCACCCTGGGAATAGTAGTAACAACGGGGTGGTTGGTAAGAGATTGAGCAGCTTGCCCTGTGGAATGATTCCAGGGCCGGCCAACCCCTTCAGAAAATTCATGATCTGCTGAGCTAACACTAGGTCTAATGGAGGAATGTTGGTATTCTTAGCCCGTGCATCCTCCTTTGGTCCAACATCCTTCTCGTCTTCAATCTCTACATTTTATTCCACCTTTTCTTGGGTTGCAGGAGGGGACTCTTCCCTGGGAACATTATCAAGTGGGGCTCCACCCCTGGCGGGTGCTACCCTTCCTCAGCCTCTGCCCCTGCCTCGACCACGACCTCCTGTTACAGGCTCCTCTGCTGGCTCATTGATGGGACCTACAGGCCCGACGCCATTGTATCATGTTTGAACCATTTGCGGATACAAGAGTGAAGGAGAATAGATACCAATTTGGACTACCAAATAACAATTGGAATCAAGTCATCGCACGAAAGGAGAAGAAGAAAGAGAGATTTCCTAAATTCTTGTGGCCTCTCTAGAAAAATGCAGAAGTCTATGTACCATTCCGCAAGACTCTACTAGACTCGTTTTGGTATAATGAGATCAACAAACCTAGGATTTTGATACCAACTTTCTCACGACCCTGATCGCCGTGAATGCCACCCACACTAACATTCCGGTGGGAGAACAATTACTACCACCCGACTAAGCAACTTAAAGAAAATTAATCATTTAAAGATACGGAAGTAGGTTTAAATGACGAAATAAATAAGGAGTTCCCATAAACTTCGAAAGTCTAACAAACAACAATCGCAGAAATTCAACTCCTAGAACTGAAAGTCATTGTACCAAAACTCTACTAATCAACAAGTCTAAGAAAAAGGGGTGCAACCTTGAAACTAAAACATGAAAAAAGTCTAACCATATAGTATGTGTCCGAAAATAATGGACTAAACTAAAGATGGATCCATGGCAGCTTGAAAGAACTAGCTCACCCTTGAATCTACTCTCGGACAATAGTCTCCTAACTGAGGTATGTCAATAGCCGCCTGAAGATGCCCTATACTTAACAAAGAAAGAGAAAGTGCAGTATCAGTACACAAAACCACGGCGTACTGGTAGATCACGCGGCTGCTCCAGTTAGCCAAATATAAGCAAGTGCCTACAACACAGTAAGCACACATACACATAATGTATAATTCAATTATCATTTTAATAGCAAGATATAGTTTCTCAACATCAATGACATGTAAATATAAATGTAACAATCACATGTGGTTCTCTCATGGAACCCACACCCAAAATGTTAGTCTGTCGGAACGTGACCCCCGATCCAATATATATGTGTCTAAACGTGACACCTGATCCAATATATGTGTCGGAGCATGACAATTGACCCAATATATGTGTCAGATTGTGACACCCGATCCGGCCAGCATAATCACAATCACAATCACACCCATAATGAACTGTGCATATAGTCACACAGTCAAGCAACGAGTTCATGACATGTAATTGTTCATACTTAATCATTTCCTTAGGTTCGATTCATGTTTCCCTATTCACATACAGGGATGCATACAATGAAGCAATTAAAAACATATATAACACAAGAGGAAGTCGAACCATCACCTACCTCGAAACCAAGCCTGAATACTCCTAAGACACTTGAGCCTTCCTCTTTCGGAGTCTTTCTGTTTGTTCTTGGTCTAAAATAGGTAATTAGAGCAAGGATAAATAAACAAGTCCTAAATTACCCGAATTATATCAAAATATCAACCCAAGGCCAAACCCATGATCCTAATGTTCAACTAGCACTTCTCCACCATTAACTTCAGGCCAAAAGCCTCCCCCGACGATAATTTATGAGGATCCTAAGTTCTAAGAATCAAATACGGATTAGGGGAATAATTAGCATACCTTTAACACGAGAATTTGTGGGATTCTGATAAGAAACTTCCCTGGGTCATCCCTTAGCGCTTAAGAACGAAGTTTTGCATAAAATAATGTTTTTAGCGTTTTTCCCCAATTTAAGTCGCGATTGGCCCACCACGACGGGCCCCATCCCGCCATAGAAGCCCCGCCTTGGCGGGATTAATCCTGCCTCAGCGTCTTGCACGGTGACAAAAACTCAGAATTTCATTTCCAAGATTCCATTTCATAACACGCCTTCAAACCTGGACGTTCTAAAACTATTATTTCATGCCAAGATCAGTTTCGTGAGTTCTACTCGCCCGATTTTGATTCTGTAAAGCAGTGCATGCTTCTTAACGTCATGGATATCCACTCGCATGATCAAGCTCATAATTAAATCCCTCATCCACTGTCGGATTTCCGTAAACCTCACCTGACTCAGAATTTGTCCTAGTCTGGCCTAGGCTAGAATTCCCAAGTTACTACTCAGAAGTTTTTTGGCCCAAATTCCTTCTCTATTGGTTTTTCCATAACGATGGAAACAGGTCATTACACACAATATTTATCTTTTATTCTCATTTTAAGTTAATTTTTTATTGCATTTTTATTTGTAACCTTATTTTTAACATTTATTGGATTTTAACTATGCCAGAACATGGGCCCTTTTTTTAACATTAAATAAAATATATTCAGATAAAATGAGAAATGAGTTGGACTTATTTATTGCTACCTGTCATGTTTACAGTGTTGGACTCAAATTATTTTTAAATAGAAAGCCTAAAATGGAGACCCACTTTGTGTTGTGGGGTTCTACAAGGATAATGAGGAAGGGGGCCCTCTTGCCAAGCCTTATAAAAGATAGTTAGGGAGACTCAAATACGACTGAGAGTCTCTAAGAAAAAAATGAGCTCTAAGATCTTGAAACGTAACTAGACCTACTAAATGCAAGGTTATTTAGTAGTTAGCTTTGACATTTTATTGGCAAAAAAAAGCAAATTGGATTTGATCAAAATATTGATATATTCGAGATTAGTTTCTGAGATGGTCACAAATACATGAGGATATATTATTAAAGTTACTTTTTAAGACAATTAAGTCATAAAAATATTTTCTTTATTTTTTCTAGGCATATTTTTTCCCATCATGCCCATGTACTAATTGATTGTTTCATCTTGGAAGGAGATTGAGTTGGTATAGGAATCTTGTATTACAAATTAACCCCTTTTACATATTTTACCCTCTCATTATTCATAATCCTCTCCCTGATCCATGACATCACAACTCAGTAGTTGTTCACCCTCCCATCTCATCTTTGGCAATGCATTCCTTCCTCACCTGACTGATTTACCTTCCACTAGGAAAAAACCTTTTCTCTGGCTATCAAGGCTTAGGTAGATAGGAAGAAATCATCTAAAGTGTTTTTATCCTTTTTATTATGTAAACTCTAGTCTCCATAATCGTTACTCACTTCATTTCTTGCTAGTTTACAGCCTTGGGTGCATTGGGGCTGACTAACCTCTGAAGTTTCTGGTACACTGTTGTCAATGGTGCGCTTAAAGCCCCAACAAATTTTAAAGCCGCAAGTGTAGAGTTCCAAAATTTGGAATGAATGCACTCTGGCCTGTAATCCTCCTTGGGGGTAAAATTAATCATGAGAGATACAACAAATTGGATTTTTGGTGTGTGTTGATTTAATGTATTGCACCTAACATTTTATTTATTTGAGCATAGTTGTTTTGTTTCATTGTCTAACTGTGTAGTGCGTCATTTGACTCTTCTGTGAAGTTATAGGATGTTGAATAGGGGCATCTTCATCACAACTTTAACGGTGACACAGGTAATGGATGTGAACTCATTATGTCTACTTGGACATAGGATATATTAAGACACTGTTAATAAAATTACAATTTTTAACTGTTAGTCTGCACATCCTTGTAAGTTTCTAACTTAACTTTTAGCTTAAGTATGAAATAAGTTATCTAACGTGTTCCAAAAAAAGTAGTCAGAACAGTAAGTTAAAACATAATATTTTATGTGGAAAACACCCGACTCAAAATGTGTAAAAAACCATGACATGTACCGCTATAGGATTTAACTCCAAATTCAGAAGGCCTCATTTATTTTCTTTAAGATTAATGTCTGAATTTTGAATGTGCGTTGAATAATAAAGATGTTGTCTCTAGATCTGAACACTACAATCCCAAAACATTTAAGAATAAAAAAGGCAACCCAAACAAATGTCTAACCTCTTATTAACTACAACTAGTTCTTAGTTTTATAAATAATAACATCTGAATGCACGTCTAAATTAATAATTAATATTTTTGTGCATGTGTGTAAATACTTGGTGTTAGGCTACTACTTTATTGAGACATTCTTGGCAGAGATTTAAAAAGATATAAGAATAAAAAAGGCGACCCAAATAACTGTCTAACATCTTATTAACTATAACTAGTTCAATCTTATAAATAATATTATTCGGTGAAGTTAAATACGTAGTGTCTTTTGAAACAATAAACTAAAAATCAAGTAGTAAGTAAGAATAAAAAAAAGCAACCCTAAATTAATGCTCCCTTTGTCTCAGTTTATATGACTTACTTTCTTTTTAGTCAGTCCCAAAAAGAATGATACATTATTATATAAACTAATAATTTAACTTTAAAATGTCCATTTTACCCTTAATTAAATGATTTATAGCCACACAAACTTTTATCATTCAGTTTAGACCACAAGTTTTAAAAGTCTTCGTTCCTTTCTTAAACTCTGTGCCGAGTCAAAGCACCTCACATAAAATTGGACAGAGGGAGTAATATTTGTGTGCATGTATATAAATATTTAGTGCCTTTTATTATAATTTGGTGTTAGACTACTAATTTTATTGATACATTCTTGGCAATTTCCAAAAACATGTTAAAATAAAAAAGGCAATACAAACAAATGGCTAACCTTATTAACTAGAACAAGTTCTTAGTTTTATAAATAACTAGTCTTACGGCACATGTGTTGCACATGTATATCATATTATATAGTATACAATGTTGTAAAATAGAATTAATATTACTAAATTAAAGTTTTTTAGTAAACAATCATAAATTGAAAGAACATTATGCAGGTGCTTTTAAATGATTAATCGAGATTGTCATAAAGCTAATTGTTTTTTGAGACCAAAATGACCATATTTCATTGAAATATTTCAAAATACATTCAAAATTTAATTATGGGGAGACAGTGACATTTCTTTAGTAATATTATTTTTTTACGTTACTCAAATTTGTAAAAAAATTTAACCTACAAAATAGAAAAATAATATCAATATAAAAAAGGTCACCAATAGTCTTTCATCTTGAGGTTATTACTATAAATGATGGACATAATTTAAGTACAATATTTCTCTTACATATTATTACTTAAAATTTGATAGGTACATGACACTAATAACGATTATCATAAATATTGTAATATTTTATCTTTATATATAGTATATCTGATGTAATTTTACAAAAAATGTACGTCTATAGAGAATTTTAACAAAGTTATAAGTAGAACGTTTTAAAGAGTAAAAAATATAACGTCAAAAATTAGTTCTAAAGAAAATTAGGTTGTTATAGTGAAATGTTGTTATTACGAATGATGGTTAAATAGAGATTTGAGTGAATGTCAAATATTAAGCTTGACCAATTTTTTGTTATATATATACGTCACGACCCGAGCCTACACCTTGGACGTGGCCGGCACTCGAAAACTATTGCTGGTCCTAAGCGAACCCTCATCTTGGCTGACTACAAGCGGAAGACTAACTCAAGAATACATAAACATCAAATTGAAAGAAACATTTTAAACAGTTTACTGAATCTTAAAATTGAACTGAATATATTGAGTATGAAACATATGTTTTAAATAAAACATATGAAACTGAAAGACTCTCCTAAATTGTCTATCTATGAAGCCTCTACTATGAATAGACGAGTGTCGGGACAAGACCCACGACTACTCAAAATGTTAATAATACTAACAACTCATAAAATTGGAGTCCTCCGAAAGCAAGGAGGTCTTACTCAAAAGCAGACGAGCGGATGAAGTGATCTCAACAGACTCTTGTTGAGGATCCTAATAACCTATATATGCCTCATTAAAAGATGTAGGTCGAATGACATCAGTACATTAAATGTACGAGTATGTAATATAACTAAATAACAAATAACTGAAAGAAATGACTGCAATAGATAACAATATGCTCCAGCTGAATGTAAAGAAATAAAAGAGTTAGATCATTTAAAGCTTTACAAAATACTTTCTCATCTCTTAACTCAACATAATAAGTTATATATAAAAATACACTTTGACAATATCGGGAGATTCTCTAACCTACAACCATCACTATGAGCTACGTGATGATACATCATCTCTTCCACGTTGCCAGAACTTTCCTATACCTTGTCGGGGTATAGAACATCCTCAACTAACTGGATCTACCAAGCAATAAGGATTCATCTAAAAAGTATGATCCTTTGCCCATGTTGGCATACATGGTTTATGGGGGGCTGTGAGTTATCTAAACTCTCCCCCATATCAGTGCTCAATACTACTCCCAATAATATATATACTCATTCTCAATGTTTTTAAAAATATACTCTTCCTCTGGTTTGGGATAATTGCTCAAACTACCCTCTTAAAAGAGGTAACTGCTCTTGAAATATCTTTTGAACTCATAACTCATTTAGAAATCTCAATTTCACTTTTATCACTGTAAAAATTGATACCTCTAGAAATACATAGTCCCCTTATACTCTTACTCAATTTATACTTGAAAACTATTTCCCAAAAACATATCAAAATCATATTTTAATGTGATCATTGATGACTCGGGAAGTCATATTGCATAAACATTGATTGTATATCTAGACACCATTCTGCTCATACATTGATGGCATGCTCAATTTTCATAATAAACATGTTTTAGAAAGTCATTTCTTAAAACTCATCTTTAATTCCTCAAAAACTCTGTTTAAAACTCAATTGTTGGCTTTTTAAGAAAGCTTCTCAAGATTTATAAATCAACTCATAGGTTTCATGTGGAATTATGGACATGAACGACTGAAGTTAGGGATCTTAATTGCAATATGGAAATTCAGTACTCAAAACTCAACAACACTACTCATCTAAAAAATACTCAATTCATAGGGTTCATGTTGAAATATCGACATGAACGTATCAACTCAAGAATCTTTATGCGTAACATATAAAAATTTAATAATTAGAAATAGAATTTCAAAAAGAATCTAAAACTCAAGAACTCAAAATCAACTCATCTCAAGAATACTCAAATCTAGGGGTAGAATCCTAGATTAAACTTTTAATGGTTTGAAAGTAGATGTAGGGCATGGGGACGAACTAGCCCAACTCTATTAGTCTTACATACCTAGAAGAACAAGGTTCTTGAAGAATCTTGAAGAATAACCTGATTAGAAGCCTTGAAACCCTAACTTGAAGGAGAAAAATCCAGAAAACCTTTCTTGAGATTTCTTGAATTAGTTTCTTGAAATCTCTGTGGTCAAGAATTATGATTTTCATTAGTAATTCATAGTTTTATGGAGGAATTTGAGTTGGTAAGAATGGAATTTTGGAGAAAAACTTACCTTGAAGAAGAATCTTGAAAAAGATTGAAAGAATCTTGAATGGAGTCTTCTATTTTGATTTCTCCTTAGGGTTTTTCCTTAGAGTTTGAGAGAGAAGAGAATAATGAATTAAGAGATGTAAGTCTAATTGTTTTGGGTCTTTAATTAGTCAAGAAATTCGTTTAGGGTTTTCTTAGAGGTAAAAAGACAAAAATGACCCATTCTAATGTTTCCCCGTCGGATAATTCGTTACTGCCCTATATCAGGTTACTAAAATGGTCATAACTTTTTACTCAAAAATTTGATTGTTGCGAAATTGGTGGCGTTGGCTTAGAATTTTTTGGGGTGTTACAATATATATATATATATATATATATCAGTAGCATAACTTAATATTAATATAAGAACAACATCACCTATGGTGAAAAATATTTTATTTCTTTAAGTTTCTACCTTATAAATATATATATATATATATATATCAGTAGCATAACTTAATATTAATATAAGAACAACATCACCTATGGTGAAAAATATTTTATTTCTTTAAGTTTCTACCTTATATTTGCGTAATTGTAGTCTTATCCCTTTTTATTGAGCATACATGTAACACCTCAGGTTTTGAAATGAACTAAAGAGAAATTTGTACAGGTCATCCATCAGTTTTAGTTTTGGGTCAACTTCAAGGAAACATATATTTTTGCACATAAATAGTTAGGTGACCCATGACTTAGCAAATTGAAAGTCTTTGAGTCCTCTTTCCAACACCATGAAGTTTGCATAATTTTGAGCTCATAGTAAGAAGTTAAGCCCGTTTGAATGAAGCTTCTCTAATTAAGGCATCTCTTTTGTTTTCAGAAGGATATTTTGGTCTATTCCTTTTCCTACTTAGCCTAGCACGTTTTTCTTCACCCAAATAAGGGTCTAACCAGTTTTATATCACTTTTTCATGGTCCCAAACAAATCAAGAAATTAGAATGAGATTCCAAGAAGAAAAAAGGTAGGTTTCAAGCGTTCTTCAAGAATATGGTTATTTTCGCCAAGTACATTATTCTTTCCAGGTATGTAACGTTTCTCATAGTGTTGGACTTTTTTATCAAGAAATCGTTATATCTAAAGGATTCATTCGTAGTTCTTGATTTATTGTTCAAATCATTAACAATGGAGGCTCTGACTCTTTTGTGTTGTGAATCTTTGGTAAATCTTATGTTTTCAAAGAGATTGTATGAAAGTTCTCATGTAATCATATTGGTTCGAGAATAAAGTGGACTTGAGGAGAAGTTTCTCAATTCTAAACTAGTTTGAATTTTGAATTTTACAAAAAAAAAATCATCGAGTTGCTAGGGAGGGGCCTGGGGTTGCGCGCCAAGATAGCCCCAACCTAACTTCAGTAGTTTAGGCCCTAACGCGATGCACCAGCAGTACGCCATGGCATAACTTCTAATGTTTAGGCCCAAGTGTGACGCGCCAACAGTACGTCAAGCCTTGACTTCTGAAGTTTATTCCCTGGTACAACGGGTCAGCAGTACGCCAAGGCCTAACTTTAGTAGTTCAGGGCCTGACACCCTGTGCCAGCAGTACGCCAATGTTTGTTGGGCTGATTCCTTTCTTTGTTTCATCTGGCGTATGTTCTTATAAGTTGTGCTCATATTTCCGTCCTCGGTACTAGCTCTTATAAGGTCTATTCACCTTCTAAAGTCCCTACATATCCTAATCACGTGTCTAAGTGTGCATTCAAAACTAAAGTGAGTTTACATGAAAAGTTTAAGGGCTTTATTTTAAGAAAAATATAAGAGTCTTCTTCCTTTCTTTGTTTCATCTGGCGTATGTTCTTATAAGTTGTGCTCATATTTCCGTCCTCGGTACTAGCTCTTATAAGGTCTATTCACCTTCTAAAGTCCCTACATATCCTAATCACGTGTCTAAGTGTGCATTCAAAACTAAAGTGAGTTTACATGAAAAGTTTAAGGGCTCTATTATAAGAAATATATAAGAGAGTTCTGTTTCTATGCATATCGAGCTTGGACTTGAAAGATAAGTCCATAAGAATACGTTCAAATGTAAGTATGAGTTATGCTTTTGAAAAGTACTTTAGTAAAGTAATAGTCCTTTTATTTACAAGTGGAGATTCAGTATTATTGATATTATTTATTATTTTAGAAGTAGTATCGAACACCGAATAGGGTTAGAGTCTTTTATAACTCGAAATTCCCATAAAACTACTTAGTCAGCGTAGGATAGGATAACATTGAGTTGTCATGCAACTCCTTAGTCCCTTTGAGGAAAGTATATTATTTTCATATTGCTTTTATTGCATATCTTATAGTAAGGTCCAAATGGTTTACACTTCATGTTCATATATTGATTCAGTCGAGTTGATTTTAGACATTTAGTTCAATTTTTTTTTTACTCAACCGTATTATATATTCATACATTTAATGTACTGATATCATTTGACCAACATCTTTTATGAAGCAGATAAAGATGTTTAGGATAATCAACACGCCTTTCGTTGAGATCACCTTACACTCGTAGATAATATTCGGTGAAGACTGAAGACTCGGGAGACTCCATTTTAAATGACATTTTAGTAATATTTGAGGTGTGATGGTCTTGTCCCGACATCTATCTTGAACTATTAGAGGCTTCATAGACAGGCATAATTAGATGTTTGCATTCTTTCTCAGAATGTTTGTCTAACTTATGACTTATGTCAATTATTTCAAGACAATGATTTCAAACTTTTCTAAATGCTCATCAATTTAAGCTTCTGCGTATTACGTAGAGTCATGTGAGTCATAGTAAGCCAGGCCAAGGGTTCGCTTGGGGTCAGAAATGGTTCTTGAGTGCCGGTCACGTCTAGGGTGTAAGCTCGTGTGGTGACAAACTTGGTATCAGAGCACAATATTCAAGAGTCCTAGGGTATCTATGAAGCCGTGCATGTAGAGTCCTTCTTATCAGTGTGAAGCGCGCCACATCTATAGTTAGGAGGCTACAACATTTAGGAAATATTTCACATTATTTTTACTTCTTTTCGTGGGATAGAGTTTAACTCTATGAAAGTTATTTCTAATTCGTGCTTATGTGTATCTTTTCAGATCATTTCTCCATGAAGAGTTGTTTGAGGACGTCCTACTAGAAGGAATGTGAATCCTCAAGGTCAAGAACATCCTAATGCACCAGAAGTGCAACTCCCTCAGGGAGATGTCACCAATGCTAAATTCAGGAATGCAATTCAGATGTTGACTCAAGTTGTGACAACACAGGTTGGTCTCCAAGGAGCCGTACATCATAATTGGAATGATGCATGCAAAGTTCGAGAATTTCTAAGAATGAGTCTCCCGGAGTTCACTGGGTCGAAGCTCAATAAGGATCCAAAAAACTTTGTGGATGAACTTCAGAAGGTGTTTGAGGTCATGCATGTTGATAATGTTGAGCGTGTAGAGATGGCTGGATACCATCTAAAGGGTATTGCCAGGATATAGTATGATTAGTGGAAGAATAAAAAGGCATAGGGTCCCCACTTTTGTGTTAGGTTATGTTTGAAGATGCTTTCTTGGGGTTCTCCGTTCCCCAAGAGATAAGGGAAGAAAAAGTAAGAGAGTTGCTTAATCTGAAGCAGGAGTCTATAGGTATACAAGAGTACAACCTCAAGTTCACTGAACTATCCCGCTATGCCCCAAAGATGGTGGTTGAGATGAGGAGAATGATGAGTTTATTTGTGTCTGGACAATCTTATTTATTGAGTAAGAAAGGTAAGGCTGCTACGTTGATAGGAGAAATGAACATAGCTAGGTTTATATTTATATGCAGCAGGTTGAGAAAGAAAAGTTGAAGGACAGGGAGAAGTTCTGTAGTAAGATGGATAAGACAAAAAGTCATGAGTCTGACTAGTAGAAAATCAGGAATGTACATCTATCATCCTTACAGTAGAGGTCATCTAGACCTTCTACATCGTCAGCTAGTGCACCTAAACCAAGGAGAAAAAATGATTACAGAAACCTAAACTCCCAGAATTTCAGAGCTCAGGATTCTTAGTCATAGTGCAGTGAGGCACAAGGGTTCAGTTGTAACCCACTCTGTGGTAAGTATGGTAAGCTTCATCCTGGATAATGTCGTGTTGGTACTGATGGTTGCTACAAGTGTGGAGAGACGGGTCAGTTTTCTAGGGAATTCCCTAAGAACAGGAAGGGTAATGGGGAAATAAAGCCCAATCTTCTTCAGTAGCTCTAGGAAATAAAAATACCTAGAGAGGAGCTCCTTTACGAGCAGGCGGGGGTACGAATCGTTAGTATGCTATATCTAGTCGCTAGGATCAGGAGAACTCACCAGATGTTGTCATGGGTATGCTTAAAGTCTTTACTTTTGATGTTTATGCCTTGCTTGATCCCATTGCGAGTTTGTCTTTTGTGACTCCCTATTGATCCATGAAGTTTCACATTTCTCCTGAACAACTTCTTGAGCCTTTCAGTGTTTCCACCCCTGTTGGTGTTCTATTCTTGCAAAATGAGTCTATCGTGGATGTACCATCTTCGTCAATGATAAGGAAATCACGGCTGACTTAGTTGAGCTAGATATGGTGGACTTTGATGTTACTCTAGATATGGACCGACTTCATGCTTGTTATGTCTCAATTGAATGTACAACTCGAGTAGTCAAGTTTCAGTTTCCTAATGAGCCAGTTTTAGAATAGAGGAGTAGTTTAGTAGTGCCTAAGGGTTGTTTCATTTCATACCTTAAGCCCAAAAAATTAGTGTCTAAGGGGTGCATCTATCACTTAGTCCAACTAAATGACTCTAGTGTTTAGACACCGTCTATTCAGTTAGTTCCAATTGTGAGTGAGTTTTCCAAAGATCTTTCTAGATGATCTTTCTAGAGTCCCTCCTAAGAGAGAAATATACTTTAGCGTAGATATTCTTCATGATACTCAACCTATCTCTATTCCTCCATATAGAATGGCTCTAGTTGAGTTAAAAATATTTAAAAGAGCAGTTGGGAGATCTTCTCGATTAGGGTTTCATCCGACCAAGTATCTCACATTGGGGAGCTCCAGTCTTATTTGTGAGGAAGAAATATGGTCCCCTTTGGATGTGCATTAATTACCGCCAATTGAACAAGGTCACCATAAATAATAAGTATTCCCATCAAAGAATTGATGAACTTTTCGACCAACTTCAAGGTGCCACTTGCTTCTGTAAGATAGACCTTAGATCTGGCTATCATCAGTTGAAAGTAAATGAAAGTGACACACCAAAGATAGTATTCGAGACCTGTTATGGTCATTATGAGTTCCTTGTGATGTCATTTGGCTTGACCAATGCTCAAGTTCATGAATCTTACAAACATAGTATTTAAGTTGTATCTGAATATGTTTGTTATCATATTTATTGATGACATAGTGATTTATTCGAGGAATGAGGAAAATCATTTTAATCATGTCAGAATAGTCCTCAAGACTCTCAAAGATCAAGAATTATATGCCAAATTTTGTAAGTGTGAGTTTTGGCTTGAGTATGTGGCTTTCTTAGGCCACATTGTATCGGCCGAAGGGATTCAAGTTGACACTCAAAAGATTAAAGCAGTGTAGAACTGGCCCAGACCCACATCTCCAATTAATATAAGGAGTTTCTTAGGGTAGGATGGTTACTATAGAAGGTTCATCTAGGGATTTTCATTTTAGTTCATCTCCTGACCAAGTTGACTCAAAAAACAACTAAGTTTCAATGGTCTGAAGCTTGTGAGAAGAATGTTCAGGAATTGAAAACTCGGTTAACCACTTCTCCAATATTGACCCTACTAGAAAGTACGAAGGGTTTTGTTGTCTATTACAATGCATCCAGGGTTGGACTTGGTTGTGTCTTGATGCAGCATGGTAAGGTTATAGCCTATCCCTCCAGACAACTTAAGATTCACAAGAGGAACTACCTGAATCATGATCGTGAGTTAGCAGCATTAGTTTTTTCTCTCAAAATATGGCGTCACTATCTCTATGGTGTTCACGAGGATGTGTTCACCAACCACAAGAGTCTCTAGTATGTTTTCAATCAGAATGAGCTTAATCTCAAACAAAGGAGATGATTAGAGTTTCTCAAGGATTACGACATGAGTATCTTATATCACCCAAGTAAGGCTATTGTTGTTGTTGATGCTTTGAGAAAGTTTTCTATGGGAAGTATTGCTCATGTTGAAGAAGGCAAGAAAGAAATGGGTAAAGAAGTTCACATACTTTCACATTTGGTAGTCTGTTTGTTAAATTCCAGTGATAGTGGGGTTGTGGTGATAAATGGGGCTAAATCATCATTAGTGTCTGAAGTGAAGGAGAAAAAAGACAATGATCCTCTCTTACTTGAACTAAAAGCAAAGGTTCATAAGAAAAAGGTAATGGCTTTCGAACAAGGGGGAGATGGTGTGTTGAGATATCAAGGTAGAACGTGTGTACCAAAGATAGAATAGCTACAAGAAAGGATCATGGAAGAAGCCCATAGTTCTAGATATTCTATCCATCCTGGTTCTACAAAGATGTACCATGACTTGAGAGAAGTCTACTGGTGGAATTGCATGAAGAGGTGTATTGCAGATTTCGTTGCTAAGTACCCGAATTTCCAACAAGTCAAGGTAGAGCACCAAAGTCCAAATGATGTGGCTCGAACATAGACCTTCTATAATGGAAGTGGGAAATTATAAATATGGACTATATTACTGTCTTGTCGGGTTCTCACATGCAACATGATTTGATTTGGGTGATTGTACATCGAATACCTTTCGTCTGAATGTTTTCCCTTAACTGATTCTGAAATCCCCGCATATAAAGTCAAATAAGAGCTTCCACACAAATATGCTAATTATTGTAGGAATGGCTTTATCCCAGACAAATTGAGTCAAAGTTTGAATGCCCGTTCGATTTCTTATCGATTCCCAACCAACTTTGACTAAATCAGCCCATATCTTGCCGATAAAGACCACAAATTCAGTAGAAGATTATGCTCGATTGTACATCCAAGAGATAGTCCGACTTCGTGGAATTCTTGTGTCTATCATTTCAGATAGGGGTACACAATTCACTGCTATGTTTTGGATGTCCTCTTAGAATGGTTTGGGTTCGAAGGTGAACCTTAATACTGCTTTACATCCTTAGATGGATGGCCAAGTAGAGCGCACAATTAAGACTTTAGAGGATATGTTGAGGTCATGTGTCATGGATTTCTAAGGTAATTGGGATTACCAATTGCCTATCATAGAGTTTGCATAGAATAATAGTTAACACTCCAGTAACCAGATGGCTCCTTGTGAGGCTCTATATGGGAGAAGATTTAGATCTCTTATTGGTTGGTTAGAGGTTGCTGAAGATGAGTTGATCGGGCCAAACTTGGTTCATCAAGTTGTGGAGAAAGTGAAGATTCTTCACGAAAGGCTGAAAACAATGCAAAGAGATCAGAAATCTTATACAATTATTAGAAGAAGAGACTTAGAATTTGAGGTTAATGATTGGGTCTGTTTGAAGGTTTCACCGATTAAGGGTTTAATGAAATTTGTGAAGAAACGAAAACTGAATCCCTGATACATTGGTCCTTACATGATATCCAAAAGAGTTGGTGTCACGACCCGATTTCTAGAGTCATGATGGCACTTACTATGCCCTACCAGTAGGTAAGCCAACCCGTAACCCAGAACATCAAGCAATGAGTGAAAGGGCAGAAACTAGCGAAAACAATAATCTAAACAAGGACAACAAGATGGAAGCAAACCAAAATAAATATATATAGAAATCCCTCCCAGAACCTCGAAGTCACTAGTACAGAGCTATCTAATAAAGAGTACAAGTCCCTAAAGTGTACCACAACAAAGATTGTCTCAATGGCAACAAGACTAGCTAAAACAAAAGAAGGAGACAAGACAAACCCAAAACGCCGAGTGCTCGCCATCGTCTCCGAATCACAGCTACAAAAGAAGGCTGGAACTAATCACCGCTGGTAACTGGTACTCGGACCTGCATCAATACCAACTTGTCATGACCCGATTTCTCGAGTCATGATGGCACCTACTATGCCCTACCAGTAGGTAAGCCAACCCGTAACCCAAAACATGCAAGGAAAAATCACATTTTAATCAACTTAAAAGAAAACATGCAGCAGTCTAAACTCGAAAGTTATGAGAATCAAAAGGTACCCAACACTCCTTAAACACTCTACGACAAAGCCACGACAATTCCCAACATGTGGGACTTTGAATCACCCAAAACCGAGCTGAAATGAGTGAGATATGACCAAAACAAGGATGCCATAAACAAAAGTTCCAAAAAGGGCCTAACAGTCAGGTTTATAACCAAAAGTTACCTCGAACGATGCGCACCGGACAACTTTTGAACACTCTACAGTGAAGCCACCAAAAATACGAAGCTCCCGCACTTCGAATCGCCTAATTCGGTTGAGAGATGAGATATTTATGAGTGTTTTAAGTTTGGAAAGGGTTGCTTCTATTTTCTGCATTTATAGCAGATTTTTCTGCAATATCTTTCCAAAACATAAAAGCTTCGACGGGGTGCTTCGAACTCGTTCGGAACCCCGTGCACGCAAACGATATATACAACCATACCAGATTTGATATTTCGGACTCAGTGGCGTAGTCAAAATTTCCATAAGAGGTCATCTTGACAAAAAGTGGGTCCCACAATCAAATCCCATTTTAAGTCAAAAACAACAAAAGGGGACGGAAAAATATCGAAAATCTCGGGACACAAAAGAAGGATCAATCTAGACCAAACTCGACATTCCGTAGTTAACCGCATTGACGGAATTCTCATCCGAGCGTGTTTACTCAGAAAGTTGACTAAAGTCAAACCTAGGCTTAAACTTAAAGTTAAAACGCCTAATCGCACCGACTCACACTGAAAACCTCGGAAGTCATGCCAACCATGCTACTAGCCTAAAATGACCCTTCCGGAGCTAATGGAATCATCAGAATTGGATTCTAATGTCAGCTTCTTGAACTTTTGATCGAAAATGATCGTTCAAGGTTCATAAGTTCCAAAAACACTAAAACCCACACAAAAGTCAAACGAACGACCAGGTGACCGAACTGTTAGTCCCAACAGGTCATAAATGACTTGGGGTCGCTACGGGAATGCTCTAAATGACACACCGAAGGAAAAACACAGAAATGACCAGGAGGGTCATTACAGTTGGCAATGTAGCTTATGCATTGGAGTTACTGTCAAAGTTAGTAGTAGTGCATACGGTATTCCACATCTTTATGGTAATGAAGTGTTTTGGCGATCCTTCACTAATTGAACCCACCGAAAATTTTGGCACCAAGGACAACCTGTCTTATGAAGAGATGCCTATTCATATTGTTAATCGTCAGGTTCGTAATTTGAGAACCAAAGAAGTTGCATTAATCAAGGTGTTATGGAGGAATCAATTTGTTGAGGAAGCTACTTGGGAAGATGAGGAGGACATGAACAAACGATACCCTTACCTCTTTCCTTCCAAATCAAATCCAGACCAAGGTACTAACTCTTTGTAAAGTACTATTTAAGTTGAGATGTTGAGTTTGTGTTAAAAGCATGTTGTGTTCTTGAATTGGGTTGTTAGACACTTCACACCCTTTTTGTGCTTAGTTTGATCTCAGTTGAGGAAGAATGTTCACAAGGGGGAGATATTGCAACACCTCAGGTTTCGAAAAGAACTAAAAAGAAATTCGTACAAGTCACCCATGGGTTTTTAGGTCGCCCATGACCTACCAAGGACCTATTCCAAGCAAAGGAACTTGTGAAACACTGACACCACAGGCCCACACATTACTCTGCCACCACCAATTTAAGCCAAACATCCTATCCTAAGGGAAACAAAGCCGATAGGTGGTGTAAAAACACAGTAAACTAGTCGGTAAATGCCAGGGCACAATCTCCCATCAATGAAATCCGTAAGCTACCAATCATGATTAGAGAAAACTTTGCATCCTGAACAAGAACTAAATCATGGATCCCACAAATAACTTTTACCCTATCCTAAAGGTGAACCTTCTTACCAAATTTCCATTTTCAAGCAGAAGCTAAAGTCTCAAACTATTGATGAACACCACCATTCTGATTCTAAATCACACACCAACGTCGAGATTTGTCAACACAACAACAAAGACCAAGAACAACAGCCAAAAGGCACAGCAAAGAGTCACACCTTCAAATTTTAGCCAGCCATAACAAAACTCCAAGACCACAAGAAGAGGAAGAATCCAAAAACAGTTGAACAAGAAAAAATACAACTCTGCAATCAAGAAGAAACTAAGGAAAAAGGAGAAAGAAACCAAAAAGTACTACCACAACTAAAGAAGTGCAACTATCCAATAACTAGCGATCTCCCATCTAGTACCCAAAAAGATGACTATATAACTAAGCTAACCTCCTAAGAAAACTAGGCCTTACAACACATAAAACTTACACAAGGGAAAGTGCGCCTTGTTACCCACCAAACATGGATGGGGATCATAACAAAAAGATACAACATGGTGGGAAAAAGGGAAACCAAGAATCCCAATGCCACAACCACAAATAGACTATCAAGGCAAAGGCACTAGAAGTTACTCAACCACTACTCCCAATCTAAGCAACACATCCTAATTGATTCACTACTAAAAGAAATAAACTACAAGATGCAAAACACATACACAAACCTCAAATCAAGCTACCATAATAGACAATGATAGATAATAAGCCAAATAACCTAAATGGGCATGAAAACACCAATTCACACAAAATGAAAACTAAAAGGATAAAGCTACAAATCGCATCCAAAGAATGGATAGTTGGAGCTTCGACCTATACCCGACCTGCAGAAACATAGAACGGATCGTGTCTGACCTCAACTAGGAACACCAGATATAGCACCAATAACACTAAAGCCACCACCTCTGACCAAAGGTACCGACAACCCACGAGATTGATCTAACTGAGTACCTCTGGTGATGGTCCAAAGTTGGGGACAAGCTTTAGACTGATGACCAAACTCCCTATAGGTACATCCAAGTCCAACCATCCTATCCTCAAGAGTATTAGATGTCTTCAACGCCAAGAAAAACAACTCTTACTTGGTGAACTCTGTGGTGCGATGGTCAAGCCCTCTCTAATCTATTCAACCCCTATAGTGTAAAGCTCAGCATGAAGAATGCGGTTATATGCCCTGTCTACCTTTGCTAATCTCAGAACCATCCCTAGCAAACTGCACTAGGGCCTTGCAAAAATCTCTAACGTAGTGGCTTTTCTTTCCACACCCATACCAACCATCACTGAGAGCAACTAACTATCAAGACCCAACTAGAGTAACATGAGGCCCAACACCTTATGGTCTAGAATGATCACCGTGAGAAGTCTTGCCTGAACTCTTCCATTTGTAGGTGCCACAACCTACCTAGTACCCCATCGGGACCAGAAATGATACCTTCATAGGACTAATAGGATGATAAGAAAGATGACCCTTGTTGAGTTGATCTTCACCTCGAAGCGGAATATTTCCAAACTTGTAATGATGGCAAGGCCTTTTGCGACTATATTTGTAAGTCTCAAGGCACATATGATCCACAGTCCTCACATGACTCACAACACACTGATATCAGATGCTCTAACGCCAACCAGAGTGGCAAGGCCAACCATCTGATGAACCCCTAACTGAACTCCTGATCTAAAGGGAACAATGTGGGGGTATACCCAATCCACTCTAGAAATCCCAAAACATAGTAAAAAATGGATGATGAACCATACAAGGACTACTCAACCCAATTGTGCTCTGAGGATCACCCACTGTACTAGGAACTGTACAACCATGAGGTGTGCCCATAGAGGAGCTTAGACCTCTTAACACTAAATCTTATAGAACCGGGTAGCCAAAGACCCTGTCAAAGCCTAAGCTGCCCCCAAACACTCTGGATGCTGAATAGTGCCTTAAACCTCAAGGTATGTGCCCGGTTGAGGCCCTCTAGCTTGATTAACTTGTTAAAACTTTGGTGGAACGTGTTAATGCTCCATCCACATTCATCGAATTTTTTCATGATATCCATGTAGGAGAGAGTAGATTCCAAAAAGTAGTTTTAGGGGTTTTTCAAAGTGAAAGAACATGAGAAGGAGTTAAAAATAGAAATCCATATATTCCAATAGCCTCCCAAAGATAATATGCATACGTCTCTGCACCAATCCACAGGACTCATCTCTACGCATTTTCCCTCACACAAATGATGCCAGTAAACCTAAAGCTCTGATACCAAACTGTCACGACTAGATTTCTCAGGTCATGATGGAACCTACTATAACCCTCCAAAAGGTAAGCCTAATGCTTACCATAGAGCCATAAACAATAGATTACCAAGAGGAAGCTAACAACAAAAAGAATAAAATTCAAAACAAAATGAAGAGAAGATAGTCAACAAAAAAGAATATAGAAACTATCCCAAGACCTTGCACCAACCTTTAGTTGAGAATCTAATCTAAATTAAATGTACAAGAGTTTCAGAAGATCAAGATAAGTACAGGTTGTCCCTGAATATAATATAAAGAATAAGCCTAGCCAAAACAGATGGAAATCAGTAGCTCCGAATGCCAAGAGCTCATCTTAGTCTCCGAAACTCCAAGCAGCTCCACATACATCCAAATTAACAACAATTACTCAAACTGTGATATACAGGGGGAAGACGTATCACAGGGGGCAGAAGTGTAGTTTAAGTATCAAAAAGGGTAATTTGTAGGTATCAGCTGACTAAGCTCTAAAGATAACACAAACATAAACAACAACTAATAGGGATATAAAAGCACAAGTAACTAAACAAGAGATACCAAAGTAGAAAGGCAATAAAGAACAAAAAATATGATACAACAGATAAGAGGTAGAGTTAAGAATTTACCTGGAACTCAAGCCAACAACAAATTTATAAGCAACTAAGATATTAACTAAACTACCCATATTGAGGAGGACCCACAATTACAATTCTAATCGCAAAGCCTATTAGCTAACAAGATAATGGTAATAGAGAACATAAAATATAGTTAATAGTAACCTAACCGTACCCCAGAATGTAAAGACAACAAACATAACCTAACCGGTCCCCATCAACCAAAAGGTGGAACGAATAAACAATTATACTAGTGACAAGTGATGCATATGAATGCGTGATGAATAGAAGTACCATTAGGGATCATCTGAAACCTTTAACCACAAGCAATCCCATAATGGGGCCGCCTTGCTGGAATTTAACTTCAAAGAGCATAGGTCGCCCATCTAACAAGAATAAACCTAGGGGCTGAAATATAACAAATCTAGGCCGCCAGCTAGACAGTAAACTCCCATGGTCAAAAGCTGCCCAACTAATAAGAGAAAACCTGGGGCCATAAGTATAAAAAACCATGGAAGAAACGATGTTCACACGCTGGGTAGTCAAATAATACTAAGCACATCCTAGATGCCTCTAATATCTCATGTAGGAAAAGACCACATCATAACACCCTTTAATCTCAAAAACCACTAAATCAAGTGATCCAGGTGGTATGACTTCTGTTAAACTACTTAAGAATAAAAATCGAGTAAAATGGTAAATCATCATGACTGATAACTATGCAAATGCATGAGCCGGGATTGTACCAAAAAATCTGTGAGAATAAACAAACAATGTAATGCATCTCATCGCCACCATTCAAATAAGATACCTAAGTCAAATAAATGTACAACAAAGAAAACTATATTACAAAAGGGTAGAGTAATAACATGGGATCCACTAGTCCTCACACACGGCCTGAGACCCCACACTATAATCAATCTTAGTAAGAGTATGACATGCCAAATACTAAACAAGCAAAGGAATCAAAGAAGGGATTAGAAATCAATGAAAGGAAAACCAACTCAAGGGACGACACCCTATCCCAAACATACTCCCAATCAATGACTAAGCATAGCTAGGATCAACTAACGACTATGACGAGTCACTAGGGTTAAAAGAACCAGCACAAGAAGAATAATCCAAAGCAAGCCCTATTGGGAGAAAATTATAACTACGAGGGCAAATAAACACAATCTAAAGCATCTAAGGCCCAACCTAGTTTAAGGCCACAAATTATCAAACCTACCGAGGATAAAAAATATTATCTACACAATGAGAAAATCTACAAGCCTAAACGAAGGATCACAACCTCCACAATAAGCCTAAGGCTCCTATGGAGTCGTGAAAAGATTAAATGAACAAGGGGAAAGTTAAATACCGGGCAAAAAAAATTGAAATTACATGAAATCTATACTACATATTGCCTAAGAATCTCAACCAAGACAATAGATCGAAGCCTACCTCAAAGCCAATTTTGAACGCTATGAATTCACCACAAAAGGACTATCCACTTCCAAAATGCCTTCAAACACCACCACGATATCTATTTATCTGTCACGACCCATGGGTACCCCTTAGATGTAACACGGTGTACTTGACCCCGAAAGGGGTCGCATACAAGACCTTAGCATAATCATACACATAAAGCCATAAGAATGATGCGAAAAATTTAAAACTTTTACAATCAAAGTCCAACATCTTTTTCATAAACGAAAATACGAGTCAAGACTTGTCGCAGTCACCATCTAGTATAATAGAGAGTACAAATAGGATCAAAGTCCTTTACGTCAATAAAGTCTCAAAAATATAAAGTACAATAGAAACTAGAAACAATAACGTCTTGTCATCGAACTTGAGGACTCACCAAGCCTAAGGAATAGTTAACCCAAGCATCTCTTGGAAGAAGAAGTACGTCTCAAAAATTTGTACCTACACTCATAGTAAATGTAGAAGAAATGGTTTAGTACATAAAGTACCAAGTATGGAAGCATGCACAAAATCCTTGAAATATTATAAAAAGGACATTTTAGTTGAAAAGTATGCATTTGTCAAGTTTGGAAATCAACATGCATTTTCAATGTAGAAGACAAACCATAATCACATTTATACTCATAACATAGTGAAACTATTACCTTACCAACCCTTAAGGAACACTTGTGCAATGTATGGTTGGTATCTCATAATACCAACCATACTAAGTACTCCTTTGAAGCTACCTTAGTCCTACCTATCACCTTTTGACCTCATCATAATCAATAGTCATAAATAAGGAAATAGTCATGTACGTTACTTGAACATAAGGAAAGTCATTCATAGCAACTATCCATTCAACATACATGCATATATTCATGTCTCATCATAACATAAAAAAACCATCCCATAACATCCTATTAAGTCTACTTGTGCAATGTAAAAGTGAATTCCCATACCCCCACTCCTACTAAGTAAAACTCACTAAGAAGTCATAGTATAGTTCATGTCTTATTCATTATCTTATCATATAAGGAAGAATAGCCATAACCGACATAGACCATGTGAGCGACATGGAATCCGGTGTAATGTAACCCCACACCAAAAGAAGGTGTCCTACTTGCCTATGGTAGAACTAACATCTTTAGCTTTTAGGTGGATCCACTAGCGAAAGACCTATATGGGCACATAGTTATGGGATAGGGAGATTGCTTCTAGAAACCCGACCTATTGTATTGGCGGAGGAGCTTCCATCTCATGAGAATAATCTAGATAACCTGGCCTACTATATTGACGGGAGGGCCTCTACCTCATTGACCATATCCACTCGATGCGAAGCATTATTTCCCAAATTATACATAATTAGTCTTGAATTGCATTTGCATGTGTGAAGGAATACTTTTCCCTTCATTCAATACAACCCATGAAATAGCTCATAGATACAATAGAAGAATGGCCTTTCAACAATACCTCAATTTATACAATAGTCATAGGATCTTCAATTTCTAAGTGAATCATAAGTTCATACACATTTTTCATCAACATGTACAAACCCTTGCAACTTACCAATTTATACAATAGTCATAGGATCTTCAATTTCTAAGTGAATCATAAGTTCATACACATTTTTCATCAACATGTACAAACCCTTGCAACTTACCAATTTATACAATAGTCATAGGATCTTCAATTTCTAAGTGAATCATAAGTTCATACACATTTTTCATCAACATGTACAAACCCTTGCAACTTACCAATTTATACAATAGTCATAGGATCTTCAATTTCTAAGTGAATCATAAGTTCATACACATTTTTCATCAACATGTACAAACCCTAGCAACCTTACCCCTTCAAGGGTCATGAATCATGTTTCACAATTAAACCTAGAAATACTACACTAGGAAAGCATAAAACAAGAATCAATAACTAAAATATCATAGACACAATTCATAGTATTCATCTTGCATCAATACACCTATCACAATTCATGAAATTAGGGTCATGGGATAATTCATGGGTTCATGGGGAATTTTACAATAAATATCATCATTAAACATCAAATCATCCATAATATAAGACAATTAACATAATGAAATCGTTTTTTCGGAAGAAGCCATGGCTAGATTAAAAACCCTAGTTTTGGAAGAATCTACCAAATTCGAAATTAAGAGTTGAAAGGCTTCACGGAGAAAAGTGTTCCATGAATCAAGTCTCCTATACCTTGATTGATGTCTTCCTCAAGAAATTGGAGTGAAAAGGTTGGAACTTGAACCCTAATCTTGACCTTGCTCTTGTTCTTCAATGGAGATTTAGAGAGAAACTTTGGAAGAGGAGAGTTGGTTGAGTTTTCAGTCTTGTGAGTTATGAGATGTTAAAAGAGTTAGTAAATAGTGAAAAGTACTTACATATGTCTAAAATAACTAATAGAAACCGTCCGCACCCTTAATTAATTAATTAGGATTTTACCCATTGACCTCTTTGTTGGCCGAGACTAGGTGTCTCCGGGTATGACCTACAACTGCCCCACCTACGGACCATAGGTGGGGTAACGCCACGTAATGCACAATTTTGGTTTGCTTCAGAGAGGGGGAAGATCAAGGTAAGGGTGGGGAGACTAAGTCTCGACCCACGACCCCCACCTACGGGGCATGGGTCCACCCACGGATCGTGGGTGCCCATCCGTAGGTGATGCTGTCATTTGATAGCTTTTTGGGCCTTCACTTTGGGTCCTCCTCAAGGACATTTGGGGGGCCTTGGGGATCGTGCCTTGTAGGTCCTAAAACATTAGTACTAAGTTAGGGAGGTCATTTCACGACTCTAATCTTTACGTTTAAATCAGTTAGGACACTAGATTACATGTTAGGCCCTAGCTTTAGTCATTAGATTTTTGGGGTGTTACATTATTTCCCCCTTGGGAACATTCTCCCCCAAATAATGATCTAAACACCAAACTAAGATAGAAACTCTAGATTAACAGCCCATCATGCATGAAACATCAAAAATGTGCAAAATTCACAAATGCACTATTCACTTTATACACTTCTCAAAAGAAGTAACTTCAACTCCATTTTACAACATGGCCAATGTAATACAAGAAAGTAGGAACTACATCTACCAACCCAATATGCATGAAACTCATCAATTCACATCAACATGGGAGGAACTGCCTTCTCCAACTCAAGTAAGCTCAACACAACAATATGGAGCAAATATGCCATTTCATCAAAACATAACTAAACATGTTCATCAATTCACCTC
Organism: Solanum tuberosum; assembly: GCF_000226075.1. Classification (NCBI taxonomy): domain Eukaryota; kingdom Viridiplantae; phylum Streptophyta; class Magnoliopsida; order Solanales; family Solanaceae; genus Solanum; species Solanum tuberosum. The sequence continues at coordinate 18,796 of NW_006239405.1, read as the reverse complement.
ATGAAGTCAAAAATGCAATCATCATACCAAAATGCAAATCAACATGAGGAACATATAAATCATGAAAACTCAATTTATGCTAATCATGAATTCTCAGAAGAACATGCACAACATAAGGAAATCATGAAAAACTCATACAATACACATGACTCCCAAAACACTTAAAACTCAAGAGGAATCACTTACCTCAAGTTTGCAGAGGAGTAGAAGATGAGGATAACGGGACTTCATATCGGCCTCGGCCTCCCATGTAGCACGCTCAACTAAATGATTCCTACATAAGACATTAACGGAGGCTACTTCCTTATTTGTCAACCTCTTCACTTGCCGGTCCAAAATCTCAACCGGGACTTCCTCATAAGAAAGGTTCTCATCAACTCCTAAACCCTCTAAAGGAAGGATAGATACCAGATCACCAATGCACTTCCTGAGCATGGAAACATGAAACACCGGGTGAATCGGGGCCAACTCCTTTGGAAAATCTAAATCATATGCAACTTTCCCAATACACTTCAATACTTGATAGGGACCCACAAATCGGGGACTAGGTTTCCCTCTCTTGCCAAACCTCATCACACCCTTCATGGGTGAGATTTTCAAATAAACCCAATCACCAACTTCAAATTCTATGTCCCTTCTTCTATTGTCGGCATAAGACTTTTGCTGACTTTGGGCTGTCCTCAACCTCTCTCTTATAAGTTGTACCCTTTCAATGGAATCATAAACTAGTTCGGGACCAATTAGAGAAAACTCACCTACTTCAAACCAACCCACCAGTGATCTACACCTCCTACCATATAGTGCTTCAAATGGAGCCATGGCAATGCTTGAGTGGTAAGTATTGTTGTAGGTAAATTCTATCACAGGAATATGGCCATCCGAATTACCCTTGTAATCAATCAAACACGCTCCTAACATGTCCTATAAGATTTGAATGGTCCATTCCACTTGACCATCCGTTTGAGGGTGGAAAGCGGTACTAAGTTATACATTGGTACCAAGCCCTTGTTGGAATGCCTTCCAAAAATGTGAAATAAATTGAGTATCCCGATCCGATATGATAGACAAAGGAATCCCATGCAACTTCACTATTTTCTTGATGTACAACTTAGTATAGTCTTCCGCCGAAAAAGAAACCTTGATGCGAATGAAGTGGGCTGATTTAATCATCCTATCAATAATGACCCAAATAGAATCATGTTGCCTTCGATTACTAGGCAAACCCACAACAAAATCCATATTCACCTCCTCCCACTTCCAAGTGGGAAGATCTATATCTTGTAACAACGGTTTTAGGTGTTCGGCCTTAACTTGTTGACAATTCATACATTTGGCCACAAAACCCGCTATATCCTTCTTCATGCCATTCCATCAATAGACTTCCCGTAGATCACAGTACATCTTAGTGGCTCCTGGATGAATAGAATACCGCGAACCATGAGTCTCTGCTAAAATTTTCTCTCTCAAGACATCAACATCCGGAACACATAATCTACCTTGGTACCTAAGCACCCCATCTCCCCTTTGGGAGAAAGCCTCAACGGACTTGTTGAGAACCGATTCTTTCAATTCCATCAAAATAGGATCAAGGTGTTGCTTAGACTTTATGTCAACCACAAAGAATGATTCGAAACTACGATGGACCATGAATCCACCCATAGTGGAATCCACTAGTTGGACACCTTACAGGGCCAACCTATGCACATCACAAATCTATTCCTTCTTCTCATCTTCTACATGAGCCACACTACCCATGGACAATCTACTTAGGGAATCCGCAACTACATTAGCTTTTTCGGGGTGGTAAAGGACACTCATGTCATAATCCTTCAAAAGCTCTAACCACCTTCTTTGTCGGAGTTTCAAATCTTTTTGGCTAAACACATATTGAAGACTCTTGTGGTCGGTGAAAACATCTACATGGACCCCATATAGGTAGTGCCTCCAAATTTTCAAGGTAAACACCACTGTCGCTAGTTCGAGATCATGAGTTGGATAATTCTTTTCATGTACATTGAGTTGCCTTGAAGCATAGGCAATTTCTTTACCATGTTGCATAAGGACATATCCCAAACCTACTCAAGAAGCGTCACAATAAACTACAAATCCATCAGTACCCTCCGGTAAGGTCAACACTGGAGCGAAAGTAAGCCTATCCTTCAATTCTTGGAATCTTTTCTCACAAGCCTCCGACCACACAAACTTAGCTCTCTTTTATGTCAAGGTCTTCAATGGAGAAGCAATGTAGGAGAAACTCTAAACAAACCTCCTATAGTAACCAGCCAAACCCAAAAAACTTCTAATATCAGTAGGAGTTAGAGGTGTAGGTAAACTCTTGACCACATCCGTCTTCTTAGGATCAACCTCAATACCCATGCCCGATACAATATGACCAAATAAGGCAACCGACCTTAGCCAAAACTCACACTTTCTAAACTTAGCATATAATTGGTGGTCTTTAAGGACTTGAAATACTATCCTCAAATGATCCTTATGCTCACCCTCACTCTTTGAATAAATCAAAATATCATCGATAAAGACGATCACAAAGGAATCCAGATATTGTTTAAACACCCTATTCATTAGGTCCATGAATGCCGCCGGGGCATTTGTTAACCCAAAAGACATAACCACAAATTCATAGTTGATGGTAACCCGAACGAATATCTATTTTGGAGAAAAAGGTAGCCCCTTGGAGTTGATCAAACAAATCGTCAATCCTAGGAAGTGGATACTTATTCTTTATAGTGACATTGTTCAATTGGCGGTAATCAATACACATTCTAAGGGACCCATCTTTCCTTTTCACAAACAATAGCGGAGCACCCCATGGAGATATGTTTGGTTGAATGAAACCCATGTCTAGCAAATCCATGAGTTGTGCCTTTAATCCTTTAATTCGGCCGGAGCCATCCGATAAGGGGGAATGGATATGGGTTGTGTATCCGACAAAAGATCAATGCCGAAGTCTATTTCCCATTCGGGAGGAATACCGGGCAAGTCATCGGGTAAGACTATCGGATACTCTCTCACTACGGGACCGACTTCAAAGAATGAGTCTCGGAGTCAACATCTATAACCCTAACAATGTGATATATACACACCTTTGAGCAGTTTTCTAGCTCTTATACATGAAATAAAATGACCTCTAAGGACTGAATTTCCCCCCTTCCATTCTAAAGTTGGCTCTTTTGGAAATTGAAATTTGACCACCCGGGTCCTACAATCTATTGAAGCATAACATGCATGCAACCAATCCATGACTAAAATTACATCAAAATCAAGCATGTCTAACTCTACCAAATCAACCAAAGTCACTTTATGAGACAAAGAAATAGGACAACTCCTATATATTCTTTAGCTACAACCGAGTCACCAACCGGGGTAGAAACTGAAAAAAGGTTCTATTAGGGTTTCGGGCAGTACATAAAATTTCGTAGGTACAAAAGGTGTAACAAATGATAAAGTGGCGCCGGGGTCTAATAATGCATAAACATGAATGGAAAATACTTTTAACATACCCATTATCACGTCCTGGGAACTCTCTTGATCACCTCGTTATTGAAGAGCATAAAAGCGATTCTTTTTAGGAGCATCGAAATCAGATCCACTAGGAGGAGCTTGATTGCCCTCTCTTCCCTTGGCCGTACGGGTTGGGCAATCTTTCAATTGAAGCCCACTTTTTCCACATCCATAGCACACACCCATACCGACAAGACATTTTCCCTCATGCTTCTTACCACACTTGGCACATGTAGGCCTCTCCAAGGAAGGTCCACTCCTACTGCCTCCTTGAGGCTTAGGGTTAGATACCCTATCTTTGTTGGTATTTGGACCATTAGAGGAGCTTTGGTTGGAAAATCTCTTCTTGAACCTTGGTCCACTTTGACCCTCAAACTTACCCTTAGAATAATTACCATCATCGGTCCTTGCCCTCTTTACCTCTCTATTTTTTTCCTAAGCCTTGTATCCTCAACTTGTTGAGCATATACCATTAACCGTGAGATATCCATGTTGTCATGGAGCATTGCCACACGACATTCTTCTTTAATGGAATTGGACACCCTTGTTACAAATCGACTCATCTCATCCCTTGGATTAGACACCAAAGACGGGGGAATATTTTGACAACTTAGTGAATTTCAAGGAGTATTCTTGAACACTCATACTTCCTTGATAGTTTGATGAACTCCTCAACTTTGGCTTCCCTCTTCTCACGGGGAAAGAACCTATCAAGGAATGCTTTCTTGAATACTTCCCAACTTATGGGACCCGCTCTTATAGACCTATTATCCTTAAATTGAGTATACCATACTTGGGTCACATCCTTCAATTGATACCCGACTAGTTCGGCTTTTTCAATAGAAGTCACCCCCATAGCATCCACTATCTTGTAGACCTCTTCAACAAACTCTTGTGGGTCTTCATTCACTTTTGAACCAAAGAACATAGGAGGGTTTATTCGAGTAAATTCTCTCAACCTTGAGGCCATGGTGCTCACATTAGAGTTTACCTGGGGCCCAACTTCCCTATTTGCTTGTGCCATTATAGCTTGGGCTTGAATGGTCACAACTTGTGTTTTAGTCATCATGAGTTGAGTCAATGTTTGGAGAACCGCCCTTATCTACACATTACCATAGCCCCTTCATCATTAGGATCTTGAGGGTGTTGAGGAGCTTGGGGAAGAACTACCTCATTCACATTCACCTCTTCCGCCCACTTTGCATTAGCCCTTCTTGTATTCATTGCCTATAATCACAAAGAGAAGATTTAGGAAAAAGGACTTCATAGAATTAGGACTCTCAAGCACGACTAAAGAGAAATGAAAGAAGTGAAAGTTCCTAAACATCTCATAGCCTCTCACTCATAAGTGTGGCACACTTCACACTCATGAACAAGACTCTACAAGACGTGGTTCATGAGACATCAACCTAAATATCATTCCCAAAACCTTATGCTCTGATACCAAGTTTGTCATGATCCAAGGGTACCCCCTAGATGTAACATGATGTACTTGACATTGAAAGGGGTCGCATACAAGCCATTAGCATAATCATACACATAAATTCATAAGAATGATGCGGAAAATTTAAAACTTTTACAACCAAAGTCAAACTTCTTTTTCATAAACAAAAATATGAGTCTAGAGTTTTCTCAATCACCATCCAGTGCAATAGGGAGTACAAATAGATTCAAAGACCTATACATCAATAAAGTCTCAAAAATAGAAAGTACAATAGAAACTAGAAACAATAACATCTTGTTCTCGAACTTGAGGACTCACCAAGCCTAGAGAATAGTCAACCCAAGCTTCTCTTGGAAGAAGAAGTACGTCTCAAAGATCGGAACCTACACTCATAGTTAATGTAGAAGAAATGGGTTAGCACATAAAGTACTAAGTATGGAAGCATGCACAAAATCATTGAAATATGATAAAAAGGACATTTTAATTGAAAAGTATGCATTTGTCAAGTTTGGAATTTAGCATGCACTTCCAATGTTGAAGACAAGCCATAATAAAATTTATACTCATAACATAGTGAAACTATTACCTTAGCAACACCTAAGAAACACTTGTGCAATGTATGATTGGTATCCCATAATACCAACCATACTAAGTACTCCTCTGAAGCTACCTTAGTCCTACATATCACCTTTTGACCTCATCATAATCAATAGTTATAAATAAGGAAATAGTTGATGTTTGAGTAATCAAGACACAACTTCCGATGCAAGTGTCTACGATCGTACAATAGTTTAGTAACCCAACCATTGGGATCGTTCCCAAGAGAGTGATTTTGAGAATTAATAGAAAAATAAAATTTAGTTCTAACTAGTCGTAGCTAAAGACATAACGATTAAAAACATTATAAATTAAAGGGGGACACAAGACTGTCAATTAACAATAGGGGGTTTTGTCACTAGTAAGTAAAATCAACAAAATAAATAAGGATTTTGTAAGTAATGAGAGGGGATCCTTGGGATGTGATGGGAATACGGGTTAAGCTAGATTATTGGGTACATGCTTTCGATAGAAGATTCATAGAATAATTGTGACTAGGCTAGACTTTAAGGAGGATAAGCTCTCTCTCGAGCAACTTACCATGTTTCAAATGCATTCCTCTCGGACACCCACTTGCCGCATGAAGACCAGCCTACGCCTTAACGCACTCACTCTCTCGAGCTGAGTGTGTGGACATGTGACTAGGGTTCACTCTCTCGAGCTGAACCTCATGTCGACCCACTCACGCTGTCCATAAATCTAGTGTCCTTAGTTTTACGACCTCTCTCTCTCGAAAGCCGAAAACACATAAATAAACTTGTATTTGCAACTAGAAATTCATTAAATTCATCCACAACCTCTAAACGAAATCACATTTAAACTACGTATAGACTATCAGCAAGCAAGACCCAACAATTATCTTCACCCATATTCACTAAATCTCACCCCAGGAATTAGGGGTTTTTAGCCACACATGTATAAGAGATAGAAATTTATACCAAATTGAGCTTGCATTCAACTGGGTATGAAGATTTAAGTCTTGCTGTAGGCCAAAATTGAAGAGTCCAAGAGACCCAAATCCAAATCTTGAAGATTAAACCCTTTGGAACTTCAAGTCTTCAAAAGCCTCATAACTTAGAGCAAAAATATCAAAAAGTACTATTCTATATGAAAATTATAACAATTATTAGACACTTAAAACTCTAACTCTAACTAGTATTTATAGTTTTCACAAATTTAGGGTGCAGCGGATCATTCGGCGTCGTTAATCGAAATCGCCGATCAACTTGGCAATTCACCTTTTGGTGTAGTTCATCTCCGTCTTGCACCATCCTTCACCATTGTTATGCGTTGGGTCATTGGGCGACATAGTACTTCTTCGCAAAACTTCTCGACGATTCGCCGACTGCTCCCTTTTTCCGCCAACTTGATCCTTTACTTCAGGGTTCAACACACTAGAACAAAAGGTGAAGTAAGACCCTTCGATGACTCACCAAGTGGACTCGGCGATCCTCATGCCTTCATTTCGTCGTTCTATTCCGCCTTTTCATTCCTTTTTGCGACGTAGTGTCCATGCTTTCCTTCAAATTTCAAATACCTAAAACTTAAAGGGTTTTCATCAGATATTGAGATAAAAATAAAGCATTTGAGGACACAATTTCTATTAAAACATAGCCCTAAATGAGTCCAATTTGTGGACTCATCAACACCCCTAACTTAAACTTTTGTTTGTCCTCATGCAAACTGAAGTTCAGCCGTTCAAAAAGGGTGTCTCGAACAGTGCTACACAAGACTCAATCATGAATGCACACAACAAGACTAAATTTACTTATGCAAGGATCAATTGTGTCCTCAAAGATTCAAGTTCTGACACACCATTAACAAAGATTCTCAAGCACGCATTACTTGCTTCAAATGCAAGTTCAAGCTCAACAAAAGCCTTCGATGCACTCACACAAATGATGATTCCATTTTCACACGCAAAGGTATAATCAATTTAAAGTCCAGGAATAAAAAACAACGCTCATACTTACAATGATGAACACAGTGCATGCTTTCACCCATAGGTTCTCCCGTATTTTCCGATCAACATTTGTTTCGACTTTCTCAAGATCACAAAGGTCTTAACAAGGCTTGTAATGGGGTTGAGTGTAAACATATGGTCATTTAGGCTCAGTGATGTTTATCCTCATGAAATCTGGTGCTCTCAACACTTCCTTTGTTTTTCCTTCATCATTTTCATTAGTGCATCATTAGTCATCCTATTATTCGCTTCCCATGAATGGTTTGGGAACCCCATCTCTTTTGTACTTTAATCAACAACTCTTTTTTTCATTATTTTTCTTTTTCTTTCTCTTTTCTCTCTTTTTTTATATGGAGGGGTTCCATTTTTCTTAAAACCATGGGTAAGAGGAGACTTTTCCTTGCACTTCTTGACCTGCCCTTATCCTTTCACCATACCCCCCAACTTAGGCTTTTTGGCCTAAGTTGGCTATTCAACTAACCACAATTCAAGAGGATTATAGGTAATGGGTTAAGAAAGGTCTAGTTTTCACCAAAGTTTCTTCCAAAGAAGGGTAAGACTCAGAGGGTGTTCAAGAGAGAATCACACGCTCACAAGGTAGGTCACAAAAGAGGTATATGTCAAATTGGTTCACACTCTTTGAAGTTTCCTAAGATCATTACAAGAGAAAGTCTTACTTAGTCAACCGGACCAACAGGGAAAATTCTAGGTGTTTTTGCTGCCTGGTTCCAGGTAAGCTTATCACACAATGCATCGACACTAAAGTCAAACTAGACTACACACTTTTGGTAGTGTGTAACGGTCATCACAAGAGAATTGATTTGATAAATGGCTAATCACAACGAGATGCAAAGAGTTCACATATTGTCTATGCAACTTCATTTGGCCTCATCTTAGCCGTACATTCATGTTCATTCGATTGAGAGCACTATTCAAGTCATATGTATTGATCAAAATCGAGACTCAAATTTTGCAAAAGAACAACCACATTCAACACAGGAAAAGTGGCAACAATTTTCGGACGGTTCAAAATCATTTTGCAATATAAAAATGAAAGGAGCCACAAGCTCAAACATCCACAGAAAAGAGCCACAAGCTCAAACATTCACAGAAAAGCAGTATTAACACAACAATAGCTAACAACCCAAATACTCAAACAAAACATGATTTACGAGTAGCACATAAAGGTGTGGGCCTCACCCCACCACAAACAAAAACATTTGTCCTCAAATGCAAATAACAAACATCTGAAAATACAAATAGAGAAAAATAGATAGGGAGGCAAATAGGGGGTCCTGTTTAAGCAGTCCCTCTATCTACCTGGGCATCAGTGCCTTATGTGTCACTCTGAATCTAGGCATCAGTGTCTGAAGTCGCCTCAGGGGGAACAACGGCAGCTGACTTACTAAGATTATCCAAATCATGAGCCATTAGAAAGGAGTGGATCGCTGTGAAGAATCCGCGTCTCTATGAGGGAATAGTGGGGTCTCGGTGATTTGTTTTCTTGCCTGCACTAGGTTTCCTGCCCTCATTATCTCGACTTAACTCACCAAATGGCTCAACCCAGGCACAACTTCCGATGCAAATGTCTACGATTGTACAATAGTTTGGTAACCCAACCAAGGGTTGGGATCGTTCCCAAGAGAGTGGTTTTGAGAATTAATAGAAAAATAAAATGCAGTTCTAACTAGTCGTAGCTAAAGACATTAACGATTAAATACATTGTATATTAAAGGGGGACACAACAGTGTTAATTAACAATGGGGGGTTTTGTCACTAGTAAGTAAAAACTGGAAAATAAACAAGGATTTCTAAGTAATGAGAGGGAATCCTTGGGATGTGATGGGAATACGGGTTAAGCTAGATTATTTGGTACATTCTTTCGATAGAAGATTCATAGAATAATTGTGACTAAGCTAGACTTTAAGGCGGATAAGCTCTCTCTCGAGCAACTTACCTCTGTTTCAAATGCATTCCTCTCGGAAACCCACTTGCCGCATGAAGACGATCCTGCGCCTTAACCCACTCACTATCTCGAGCTGAGTGTGTGAACATGGGACTAGGGATCATTCTTTTGAGCTGAACCTCATGTCGACTCACTTACACTGGCCATCAATTTAGTGGTCGTAGTTTTACGACCACTCTCTCGAGCAAGCCGAAAACAAAAAAATAAACTTGTATTTGCAATTACAAATTCATTATATTCATCCACAACCACTACACGAAATCACATTTAAACTACGAATAGACTATCAGCAAGCAAGACCCAACAATTATCTCACCCATATTCGCTAAATCACACCCAAGAATTGGGATTTTTAGCCACACATGTATAAGAGATAGAAATTTATACCAAATTGAGCTTGCATTTAACTGGGTATGAATATTTAAGTCTTGATACTGGCCAATATTGAAGAATCTTAGAGATTCAAATTCAAATCTTGAAGATGAAACCCTTTGGAACTTCAAGTCTTCAAAACCCTCACAAACTTAGAGAAAAAATATCAAAAAGTACTATTCTATATAAAAATTATTATAATTGTTCGACACTTAAAACTACCACTCTAACTTGTATTTATATTTTTCACAGATTTGTGTTGCAGCGGATCATTCGGCGTCGTTAGTCGGAATTGCCGATCAACTCGGCTATTCGCCTTTTGGTGTAGTTTAGTGTCGTCTTGCACCATCCTTCAACATTGTCGTACGCTAAGTAATTGGGCGACATGGTACTACTTCACGGAACTTCTTGGCGATGCGTCGACTGCTCCCTTTTTCTGCCGACTTGATCCTTTCCTTCAAGTCTCAGCACACTGGAACAAAAGGCGAAATAAGACCCTTCGGCGACTCGCCTAGTGGACTCGGCGATCCTTAGGCCTTCATTTCTTCGTTCTTTTCAGCCTTTTCGTTCCCTTTTGTGACATAGTGTCCATGCTTTCCTTCGAACATCAAATACTTGAAACCTAAGAGTTTTCATCAGATATTGAGATAAAATAAGCATTTCATGACACAATTTCTATTAAAACATAGCCCTAAATGAGTCCAATTTGTGGACCCATCAACAGCCATGTACATTACTTGAACATAATTTAAGTCATTCATAACAACTATCTATTCAACATACATGAATATATTCATGTCTCATCATAACATAAAGAAACCATCCCATAACATCCTACTAAGTCAACTTGTACAATGTAAAAGTGAAGTCCCATACCCCCACTCCTACTAAGGAAAACTCACCAAGAAGTCATAGTATAGTTCATGTCTTATTCATTATCTTATCATATAGGGAAGAATAGCCATAACCGACAAAGACCATGTGAGCGACATGGAATCCGGTGTTATGTAACCCCACACCGAAAGAAGGTGTCCTACTTGCCTAAGGTTGAACTAACATATTTATCTTTTAGGTGGATCCACTAGCTAAAGACCTATGTGGGCACATAGTTATAGGATGGGGAGATTGCTTCTAGAAACCCGACCTATTGTATTGGCGGAGTAGCTTCCATCTCATGAGAATAATCTAGATGACCCGGCCTATTGTATTGACAGGAGGGCCTTGATACGCTCAAATTACACCTCCCTAAAGAAGTATAAGCGATCGTTATCAAGTAAAGAACCCAACTTGTAGGTTGGGGTCGATCCCACGAGGAAAATGGTTTAGACTTTACTTTAACCAACAATTATATTCAATTAGCCAAAGTACTTCCAGAAACAAGAAATAAAAGGGGGGATTTGTGAAACAACTTATATCAGTTCAGTAAGTAATCAATAAACAAAAGTCAATTTCGGTTGTTATCAAGATGAGAAAATTAACTAGGGTATACGTGTTCACCACAAGCTCATAACGCAGTAATTCTAGTAACAGCAATTCTTTCCTAGTGTATTACATGCAAAGTGATAAGTTAGGTATCTCTAAATCCTTGATCCGGCATCTAGAGAATTTCACCCCGCACCTTGATCCGGCTACGTGTGTATAATTTACTAACCCTTACCTTTACCTCATATTAGACATCATAATCGATGTTTGGCTTAGTTATTACTTCGCACCAATCGACACTAGCCTATTAGATAGTATCACACTAAATCTATGTTGATAATTCTTTTCTTGTTGATTACCTCCTTGATCCGGCAAGTAGCAACAAGGCGAGTTCTAACGCGTGCACTCGTTAAAAAGACTTTTAAAGGAAAGTTTTGTTCAGGTACGCGTCTTCAATCCACGAGACTGACTTACGAACCGTCATTGGATCTTCGGTCCGTAAGTCCCTTCCGTCAGTCAGGACTTAGAAAATATTTCAGCTTCCAAAAATAAGCTTCTCTGAAGCAAACGACGGACCAACAGTACGGACCGTAGATCGATCTACGGTCCGTCAATCCCCTCCGTAGCTCCACACTTAGAATCTTCAAAAAATCAGGTACTGGAACCCTCGCAGTATCAATCTAC
>NW_006239405.1:4708-6015 GCF_000226075.1 Solanum tuberosum | reverse complement strand
TTAGTGACTTTCTGCTCTCCTTGACATTACACTAGGCTTTCAACCTCTTTTTGCCCTGTTTCTGCCATATAATCGTTTTACTTTCTTTCCCTTTATTTTCTTCAACCACGAATGTGACTTTAGGTTTTGTAGCTCCTTTTATTTTATTGTTATTTTTTTTTCTTTTTCAACAAGTCACATCCTTTCTTTTCTATCTTTTCATCATCACTCTTTACCTACCCAATTTTCTTTCAGTCCCCTCTTTCATAGCCACCCTCAACTTATGGATTTTCCATTAGTTGAGGTACACAGTACCCGATGTCGGGTCAGGGCCAAGATTTGAAGTTACTTTTTACATTAGCCACCCTCAACTTAGGCCTTTGGCCTAGGTCGAAGTGCATATGTTCAAGGAGGGACCGGGGCCAACATAGTAGATTATGGGAAAGTGAGTTCAGGGTTTAAGAAGAAATGGTTTAATTTTAGGCTCAAATTATTTGGATCAAAGGGAGCATTTATTTCATTTGGTTGTATCCTTCTTTTAGGCGATTTGTGGACTTTTCAGAACAATGGCCTATGATCACTTCCTAACTTCTAGATTGAATTTTCTTAGCAGGACTAACCAGGCAAGTTCTAGTTTTGCACAAAAACTGTTTGAACACTCAACGATTCTCACACCCTCTTGGCACATAGTTCCATAATCAGGTTATCAAATTCCCCAGTTCAAGTTTCAGCTTAAATCATGCTCTCGAGTTGGTTCATGATCATGTCATACTCAGAACCAGCACATTCAACTAATCATAGCCTATAATTTCTAGCATACATCCCAAAATCTGACGGGTATCATTTTTAAGTCATCATGCTTCATTCTGTATCATGCTTCTACACATACAATCCTAAGACATGCCGGTTCAACAAAAATTAAATAGTCTCTTTGGGGGAAAAGAACACAGGCAAGAAAACCCCAAGAGAGGATTCATGAGTTCATGAGTTGTGTTACTCAGACTTCACCCTATCACTCACAATCCATTTACCCCACCCGCAACAAAAAATAGATGCAATTTTCCACAATGCATAGAAAAACAGGAAAAGAAAATGGATTTGGGTGAAGCAAACCTGTGGCGCTAAGCGCAGGCGAATCGTCAATACGCAGGGGAGTCCGGTTTCCCGGAGCCCGCTGGAACATCAGTAGGGGCACCCTCAGTAGTGCCTACCTCAAAAATCCTAGCACCCTCAGTAGTGCTCTCTATCAACTGCTCCGCATCATCAGTGTGCTCTACCAAGTCCCTCAAAATAGGCTGAACCTCTGCAACTGGGGCAGAGCTCAATGC
>NW_006239405.1:2149-3009 GCF_000226075.1 Solanum tuberosum | reverse complement strand
CCTAGTTGGTGACCCGATCCGTGTGTGCTCCTCATCATATTGGGAGACAGTGACTACGTCGGGAAGCACCTTCCGGGGAGTGCCTCTGGGTGCAGCGTGAGAAGTCCTAGGGTTGAGAGGATCATATGTTGGATCAGTGTCGGCATCTGTGTCCTCATCAATTAACCGGAAACTAGGGGTAATAGATTTGGACTTGCCCCGTTTTGAGTAGGTTACCATATTCTTGGGTGCCATCATACCTGCGGGAACGATATTAGTGCCAAAACTAACCATATGCAGCAAAAGAAACTTTTAGAATTTGTAACTACCCTCAACTAAGTCCATGATTTTTTTTTGACAGATGCTACAGTGGTCATCCACGGAGGAGAACTACGGTTCGTAGACTGATCTATGGTCCGTGGATCAGGGAGCCTGACATATAGGTCGCAGATAAAAACCACGGGAGTGCAGAACGGTCGGTAGATGGATCTACGGACCATAGTCCACCGTCGTGGTTTCACACTTTGTGAAAATTTTCATGTGCATCCAGTTACGAACCTCATCTACAGTCCGTAGATGGATCTACGTTCCGTAGACGGGGTATCGTGGATGCCATCTGTGCCATGTATCTTACAATTTTAGCCTGAGTTTCCAACATCCACACAATATTATCATGCATTTACAACATTAAATTATGCTAGTTCTTCATTCTTAAGATTTCGACCGATTATTATACCAAACAATTCAAACTAGTTGTGGAACACTAAGTCGAAACTAACACATAGATTTACGATCACATACAATAATGCTACACAATCACTATCTATCGTTCCAAGGGCATTGTACTAGTCAAGTTTAACATGCAATTTCATCTAATAAAT
>NW_006239405.1:0-1824 GCF_000226075.1 Solanum tuberosum | reverse complement strand
GATCACTCTTTAACTTAGAAAAATTTAGAAGCGTACCTGGGATCTACGGACACCATCCACGGTCCGTGAGTTAAACGACGGACCGTCGATGGGTTCCGTAGACCTCTGCACCAGACCATTTTCTACAGATTTTTCATAGTGTACTTGAACATGTAGCAACCATTAGGCTATTGTTTTTACATTTTCTGGACACTTTTTAGACACGGACCCTATTCTCATTCTAGCCAACACTAGTACAAAACTAAAACAGCTACCAAATTTAATACAGGGAGGGAATCAAACAAAGTAAACCTCTAAAAAAAACTATATCCTATCGTTGGCTAGATTGTACATCTTGGGTTGCCTCCCAAGCAGCGCTTGATTTAACGTCGCGGCACGACGCAGGCCTCTTGATTACTCAGACTTCATCAAGATTGTAGGCCTCAATCACTTCTTGCACAGTTTCAGCATTTCCCAGGTAGATCTTGATCCTTTGCCCGTTTACCATGAACCTTGTTCCATCCTTTTTTTCAAGCTCAACCGCCCCATGCGGTAACACTTTTGTAAGCAAAAATGGCCCAGTCCATTTGAACTTGAGTTTGCCTGGAAACAAGCGCAACCTAGAGTTGAATAGGAGCACAAGATCTCCAACCACAAATTCTCGCTTTTCAATTCTTTGATCATGATACCTCCTCATCTTTTCTTTGTATAAGGCTGAACTTTCATAAGATTTTAGGCGAAACTCATCAAGTGCATTCAGGTCATCCATTCTTTGATTAGATGCATCTCCCTAATCCAAGTTTAACCTCTTCATAGCCCACATCGCCTTATGCTCTAGCTCTACTGGTAAATGACAAGATTTTCCATATACTAGTTGGTAAGGAGACATACCTATGGGGGTCTTGTTTGCACTGCGATATGCCCATAGAGCATCATCAAGCTTCCTTGACCAATCCGTTCTATTAGCATTCACAGTCTTTGCCAATATCTGTTTGATCTCTCTGTTGGACACTTCAACTTGACCGCTAGTCTGTGGATGGTAAGGAGTGGCTACATTGTGACGAACACCATATTTCTCAAGTAGTGCCTTCAACAACTTGTTGCAAAAGTGAGAACCTCCATCGCTAGTAATAGCCCTCGGTGTACCAAATCTGGAGAAGATATTCTTTGTCAAGAATGCGGTTACACTTTTACCTACATTATTGGAGAGCGCTACTGCTTCCACCCATTTTGATACATAATCAACCGCAACAAGAATGTATTTCATCCCATATGAAATCACAAATGGTCCCATAAAATCAATGCCCCATACATCAAACAATTCTATCACCAATATAGGATTCATAGGGAGCTCTTGCCTCTTTGAAATTCCTCCTTCTCTTTCGCAACGATCACAAGACTTGGCGAAATTATGAGCATCTTCGTGGATGGTAGACCAATATTATCCACACTGCAAAATCTTATGCGCAATCCGAATAACACTATGATGCCCACCAACTGGTGATGAATGACTTGCTTTAAGTACACTCAACATCTCAACCTCAGACACACAACGATGAATAATCCATCCGCACAACTACGATACTGTCACGCCCCGAGCTACCCCTGAGACGCGGACACGGGACCTAGGACCACAAGTGATCCCAAGCTAACCCTGCTGGCATGATCATGAGCATACTAAATATAATCTGAATAATAGAAACTATGCGGAAGCTAAATCATAAATAAGATGAAAAGGTGGGAATACCCATATATACTATAACTGAGATAAATCAAATCTGAGAGTTTAATACAGGGATGATAGTAAATCAAAATACTAAGCTGAATCTATCTATGTCTGAAATA
>NW_006239404.1:396420-406342 GCF_000226075.1 Solanum tuberosum | reverse complement strand
GGGGGGGTCAGGTGCTTCATCACTCCACCCCTTAACTCCAGTCTGGCTTGGGAAGTAGAAGTACGAGTATCACCAAGGACAATGAAAGCATTTGGGCTCCCCATTCCCTGCCACTGTGGAACACCACTTGCTTAGCAGTTGATTTGCCTTTCACTGTTTGCCCCCTTCAAGTACTTCAGTAGAGATAGATGTATTAGCAGTTACTATACTACTATAAGTTCCATCAGTAAGCAACCGACTCTTAAGTCTTACCTGGGTATCAATATTATCATCTGTGCTAGGATCTAAAACCCTGTTCACCTTTCATTCCTGCTTCTATTAGACCCCTTACTTTTTTTCCTATTGGTCTGCAGCCTGCACAGCATCTTTCTTCATTCTCATTGCAGGGCAAGAGTGGCCTATTTGGCAGCATATTGGACAGTGCAGTGGCCTCCAATCATAAAGCACAGTTTGATCCACTTCCTTCCCAGTAGGATCACCCACATTAATAGAGCTGGGCAAAGTCCTAGTTACATCCTTCTCAACTAGCATCCGGGCATAAGAGATCCTCTCAGCCTTAATTGTACTTTCATTTTCACAAAGTGGCCTCCCCAAGCCACTCCCTATCCTGCTAAGTGCCTCCTTGCTCCAGCCGTTTAGGGGAAGATTAGGAAGCTTCATCCACAGAGGAATGGCCTTTAAGACTTCCTCAATGAAGTCAAACTCAACTGTCCAGGCCTTTATGATCATTGGTCTATTATTCAGTGTGTAAGGTCCAGAGAAAATGACCTCTCTTTGGTACTACTAAAATGAATCACAAAATAGCCATCAGTGTTGTACAATACCTTATCGACACAAAGTTCCACTGCATAGCAATTAACTTTTCTACTGATCCAATTGTTGGTGTATTACCTACCACATATAGTATGAGATCTTTGTCCCGTTGCTGATTCCCACCTTCAAGATCCTCCTTCAGTAGATGGACTATGATTCCACCTTCTTCGATCACTGGTGAAACGTATGAGAGATTCATACCTTTTGAAGCAAGTTTGTTGCCCACTACCAAACCAGCCCAAGTCCCCTCATTAGCATCTCATGTAGAATCCCCATAGTTTCACAGTCTCGTCAGGTTTCGGGTCAACCTTAGGGGGTGAAGAGACCTAGGTTGGCTCCATTGGTACTATTCCATTGGTTGATCCCGTCAAATTCACTGGTGTGGTAGTAGGGTCATCTATCTGTTTTGTACTTGCACCTTGTTCACAATTAGAGATGGTGACGTGTCACGACCCAAAAACCGGGTTCACTATCGGGAGGGGTTAAATGGTAATTTTCTGAAAATTTCCAAAAATGGCCTTTAGGGTCATTACATGATGTTTTCCAGATTGTGCTGCTACTCGGTAAATATGGCCATTGAAGCTCTTCGTCATCAAATTTATCCTGATTCTTCATGGTTTATTTCAACTTGCCTGTACCAGGATCCTGTGTCACTGGGTGCTCCTTCTGCTGACATTTTCCATTTGTTGCTGGCAATTTGTTGGTGGTTTTCTTCGGTCATTCCCGTGCCATTGGGGAGGTGTGCAAGTTACAGGCACCTAACGTGTCCCTAGAGAGAAAACCTATTCTCCCTCCATCCAATATTCATTGTCACATTTCTTGTTAGACTAAGTTTTCTAAATAATCATTTTTGTGTTTATTCTACATATTTTTTTATAAGTTGCAACCTTAAATTATATTTTTGTAACATGTTTATAGTTTATCTTTTCTGATTTCATTTATAATTATAAAATGGAGTTTAAGGTTTGTAGTTCCATAACTTCCATATTTTGTTCTAGGCCCTAATGAATAGTGATATGCTTGCTTCAACAGGTTACTTGCTTCTGATGTCTCTGGTGTTATAAATATATGGGATAGAAGAGCCAGTGATCTTCCATGTCTTGAGCTAGCAACCAATTCTAATAGTCCTCTTAACAGTATCAAATTGAATGCAGATGATCAGGTTACGACTAAGATGGATTCTTTTTGAAAGCTATCAACAACTTCCATTTGTAAATTTTCTTTTTTCCAAATAGTAGGTTATATTTGGAGCTAGCAAGCAGGGAACTATTTACATGTGGGATATTCGTGGTGGAAGATCGTCTGCAGCTTTCCAGAATAACAGAGTGGTATTAATATTATGTGTGTTTCTTTATTCTAGGCTTCCAATCATGATGCAACATATAGGAAAATAGTTTGTTGCTTTGTTGTCCATGTCAGATTTAATAGTTGACTAGTAAATTTGAACTGCTCCTAAGTTACCATTCTCAAAATTTTTTTTGAACTGCTCCTGTTTTCTCTTCCATTGTGAGTTCTTGTGTCTTTTGTATTTGAGGCTTTGAGAAAATATATAATGAAATCTCTTATTTCACTATTGTTACGATAAAAAATATTAATAACTTTAGTCGATCGAAAGTGAAAAAAAGGATCTTTGGTTATTGATATCATGTGAATTGTATTTACGCCATCAATAAGTAGAACATGAGAAAGTAAGTGATCTTTGATTCCCAATGACTTTGGTAAAATTCTTAATTGCGTATAATAGAGAGCTTTTGTGTTTTCAGGTAAGTTATTCTCCTATGACAGCAATTAAATTGGCATCTGAGCTAGAGAGAATTGCTTCTTTGAAGGTATGTTTACTTGTAACTCATGTTAGGTAGCCATTATCTTATTCTACAGTAATAACTATAGTGACATCATCTAGTCTTTCCATTCCCCAATATATTCTATTTTTTGATTCTTCTTGGTATACTTATTAACATGCCGAGTAGGGCATTGAAGCTAGTATTTTGCATGTTTGAGTACAGATAATCCTAATTATCAATTTTCCCGATATTCTTATGTCACGTCCCGAGACCCCACCCTAGACGTGACATGGCACTCGGAACTCAATTAGGCCCGAGAGCACCAACCAACCTACTTAACCTGGATAATCCAATACAAATACCAATGCAGAAAAGGAGGCCCATTACAATTAATATTCAAAAGAATTCAAAGAGGAAAACCAATTTGACTCTTAATAAGATAACCAATTCCAACTAACCATAGGTCTACGAAATATCTACTAACATAATAACAATATCTACGTCGGGACATGGCCCTCGATAATACCATGAAAACCAGAGGAAAGACGGATAAAAGAGAAGTCCGCTTTTCGGAAGATGGAAAGCTCACCACAACGCTAACTGTTGTCTTTGAATGATCTACTATTGCCCGAAACCATGAATGATCCTACATCATGAAACGATGTAGCGGCTGAGGACGGTCAGTACTGGTATACAATCCGGGGGAAAAGACAAACAATATATATTCATACAATATAATCATAAAGGAAAGACAAAATCATAAGTGCAGACCCAAAGCATTTAGACATCGACCTTTCGAAAACCATTAATCTTGAGTAGGGTAGTGTTCAACAACATAAAAGCGACCCATGGGCTTTATGGGTTCGGCCTCCCCCCGACCAGTGCCCCAATCCATGTATGCTGCATGACTTGAGAAATATAAGAATCTGACAAACCAATTTTCGCCAAAGAAAAGACTAGAGGCTGCTCCAATTAACAACATACAATGGTCAACCCTATTTTAGGACAAGGACCTTTCACGTCAGCAAATGCGGATTCGAGTGATGAGCCACGAGGACCTTACACCTTGTCGGTGATACTACCAAACTCTTTTTAAGCCCCCATTAAAACCTTTACAAGTTTTCGTTTATTTAAAGTTATCCAAATAAGGTATATTTCCATTAGTATCGTCATACCAACACTTGCAAGCCATAATAACCATGCTGAATGTATAATTTACCATTTAAAGCTCTTAACTCATTGTTTGAAAATCAAAGACTCATTTATGTTAAAGCATTCCGTTCAATGCCATCATTCAAGTCTTTCCAAGTTATAAGTCAACATAAAAATGCAATATCATTAACATTTAACCGGGATGGGAAATTCCCTTTGTTCGTCATTTTAAACCAAAGCTTTTGAAAATCTCACAAATTCTCAAATCTGTTATTGATACCAAAAAACTTTTTTCAAAATCATAGGAGGCAATTCACCCATTCAAAACGAACAATCCAAGTTCCGAAATCATAATAAAGTAATTTGAACACAATTAACAAGAGAGGAACATTTGTAATCAATTTTCATGAAAGCATCTCTCAACCTTAACCTCAATTTGTATTTTAGAAAATACGAATAATAGAAATGAACCTTGTATGAGTAGTTTGAGATATGGGGAATGTTCAAACATACCTTTTGATGAAGAACGTAGGAAAGAGACCTTGAGAATGCACCTTAGAGCTTGCTTCTTGAAGCCTTGAGTGTTTTTTTTTTTGAAGTTCTTGAGCGTATAAATTTAGGAGTGAATGAGAGGGTTTTAATTATGAAGTTGATCAGTCTATTAATGATTTCTTCATTACCATGTACAATAAAATGTGTCCATCTAATATGGGACGGAGGGAGTATAAGTCACCATGATTGACAATTTAAAATATTTAAAAGATATACAAAAAATTTTGGTCAAAAATAGATTTGGTTGAATCTCAAAATCCGGAAGGTGCCACATAAATTGAGACGAAGGGAGTATCTTTAAGGTATGTAAATACATTGTGTAATTGACCACTTGTATTTCCTCTCAAACAATGGCTAACAATAGGATTTTAGCCCATCTTTGTTTTTCTTTTTCATTTCATTCATTAGCTGCAATATTTCTGTCAGCATCCATCTAAAGTTGCAATGGAATTAACTAATAATATTATACAAACTAAGTATTGTGTGCACAAAATAAGAGTATGTAACACTCTTTCCACTTTCAAGAAATTACAGTAAATATGAAAATATGATCAGACCTGTCATGCGTTAGATGAAAAATAAAGCTGACCATACTTTAATTTTAGTTGCATTAGTAAATTAATTTTTTTGGTTTTCCCATTATATTTAACCCTCTTGTGTTCTTATTTTGTCTTGTTGTGTCTTGTGAAATGCAAGTTCAACGTGAGAAGATTGTCCGTATTATGTGAGAGGATTATATTAAAGACTAGTACAATACAACTTATGTTCAATTTTATCCTTTTATTAAGTTAAAGTTTGATCAATATTTTTTTTTAGAATAACTTTGTGATTGTGTATTGTGCGATTTTATAAACTTTTGCTTATTTTGTAAGATGTACAAAGAATTGGGACAATTTTAATAGTTTGACAACTTATGGAGTTTTTATGTTTATGAGAAAACATTCAACATAAAAAGTTCAAATTGCATGTCCAAACAAAACTTCAACTTCATCTCATCATTTCATATCGTATTGCCAAACGGGCTCTAAGACAATAATAGTTAAGAACATAAATATGAAAACGAAGTCCAAAATTTTCTTAAATTTTGAACTATTTATTTATTTTAAATTATGCATTTTTTAAAGCTATTCACAAGGCAAGACAAAATAAGAATACTAGAGGGTTAAATATAATGTGAAAGGTAATGCGAAAACCAAAATAATTTACTGATGCAATTAAAATTAGAGTATGATCAACTTTATTTTCATCTAAGCATGAGAGGTCTAATCATACTTACTGTAATTTCTTGGAAGTGGAAAGAGTGTTGCATACTCTTATTCCGTGCACACAATACTTTGTATAAATTTTTTAGCTAATTCCATTGCAACTTTTGATGGACTCTGACAAAAATATTGCAGCTAATTAATGAAATGAAAAGGAAAAACATAGATGGGGTAAAATCCTAGTGTTAGCCATTGTTTGAGAGGAAATACCAGTGGTCAATTACACAATGTATTTAAATACCTAAAAGATACTCCTGCGTCTCAATTCATGGGGTACCTTCCAGATTTCACGATTCAAACAAGTCTATTTTTAAATATTTTAAATTATCAATCATGGTGACTTATACTCCCTCCATCCAATATTAGATGGACACTTTTATTTTACACGGTAATTAAGAAATCATTAATAGATTGATCAACTTTACTATTTTACACGGTAATTAAGAAATCATCAATAGACTTGAATATAAGGTATATATGGAGCAACCACCTGGTTTCGTTGCTCAGTGGGAGTCTAGTAACATGGTGTGCAGACTATGACAAGCACTTTATGGTCTGAATCAGTCTCCTCGAGCATGGTTTGAGAAGTTAAGCATGGCTATTAAGGCATTTGACATGGTATGGTATGAAGTGAAGCTGATCATTTGTGTTTTATCGTCACTTTTCCCCAATTTCATGCATGCACTTAGTGGTTTACATTGATGACATAGTCATCACGGGTAACAGTGACGAGGGAATTACCAAATTGAAACATCACCTTTTTCAACACTTTTAGACTAAGGATCTTGGTCGATTGAGGTACTTCTTGGGCATTGGGGTTACTCAATCCAAATTAGGAATTGCAGTTCAATTGCCATTTCATGGAGTACGTACTTGGTATTATTGAGTAAATAGGGACGGCAAATTGTAGGCCTATTGATACTTCATCAAATCCAAATATTAAGCTCCTACTTGGTCAGAGAGCCCATCAATGATCCTGTGAGATATAGGAGGCTGGTAGGAAAGTTGAACTATCTCACTGTGACTCAACCTGATATTGGCTTCCTGGTTAGTGTTGTAAGTCAATTCTTGGATTCTCTTTGTGAGAGTCATCTCCAGTTAATTGCATTCTTTGATACTTAAAATCTGCTCTAGGTAAAGGAATACTTTACAAAGACCAAGGACATGAGAAAATTGTTGGATATCAGACTAGTAGGGTCATACCCTAATGGATGATCCACTTCTGGATACTATGTTCTAGTTGGGAAAAATTTGGTATCTTGGAAAAGTAAGAAACAACATGTTGTTGCTAAATCTGTGCACAAACAAAATATCATGCTATGGTAGTGGCGACAGATCAAGCAACTATTGAAGGAGTTGAAATTTGGAGAGATTAAGGAAATGAAACTTGTGTGCGATAATGAAGTTGCACTTTATATTGCATCAAGTCCAGTGTTTCACAAGAGAAACAAACACAAAGATTGGTTGTAATTTTTGTCAGAAGGTTTGTGCGGTCAAATGATCAGCTTACAACATATTCACAAAGTCCCTAGCCGTCCCAAGACGAGTTATATATGTGGCAAGCTTGGTACATAAAATTTGTATGCACCAACTTGAAGGGGAGAGTTAGAATCGTTGTGATTTGTAATTAGGTATTGATTTCCTTTCCTTTTTAAGACCTTTGAACATAGTTATTTAAACCACAATAGCTTGAGGGAATAATCAAGCCGAGTTCCTCTCATCTTCTCTTCCGTTTTCACATTATCTATAGTTATTCTCATAATTTACATACATTTGCTATTTCTATCTTATTCAAGATTTCATTTTGCAGGCTCAGTCAAATATAGTATCGAAGGAAATACACTCCATTGACATAAATCCATCTTGTCAAAATCAATTGGCATTTCATCTTGACGATGGTTGGTAAGTTGGAAAGGAAATGCATAGACATTCTTTCATTTTACTTCTTGATGCATTTTTACGCCCAGTGTGCTGAATTATGCGTTGCTTATTAGGTGGCTTTTCTCTGTTATTATTGGAATGCGTTCTATTGATGTCAGGTCATTCACATACTTACTTTTGTGTAACAGAGAAGGTACTGGAATATTTTTGGTAGAACTCTTGTTACGTAATGGTGGTGTCAATAAGATTATTTCAAACTTGAGGTGGAGTAGGGAACTCACCGAGTCATGAATCATGATCAAAGATTTTCACGTGACCCATACACTTAGCATGCTTCCAAGGCTTTGTCGTTATGTTTTTTCTGATTATTCCTGCATGAAAGTAGGTCCTATGTTGGGTGTTTTATTTTGGATTGCTGAAGTTAATATTACACGCTTATGCTAATTGACGTTGTGGTACCTTTGTACCTTTGGCATCAAGCAGCCACAGATATTTCATACATGTCTCGAATGCACACACTGAAGTGTGAGAGCAAGCGGATGAAATCAAAGAGCAATCACCACTTTCTCCTGTCTGTCAATGTATACTCGTGTGTGATATTTATTGCTAAGTACTGATTATTAGCTATTTATTTGTAACTAATTGTGACATACTACCAAAGTGTTGGTGCTGACTTGTTTTACTACTAATACATATACTACTCCTTAGTTGTTTGTAAGTCTCCTTTTTTTTTTTTTACAGGTCAGGTGTTTTGGATGTCCATAGTATGAAAGTCACACATATTCATTGTCCTCCTCCACCTTGGTTGTGAGTAAAAGACATTTCTAGTTCAGTATTCTAAAGGATGATCTGCTTACTATTATCTTACATAATTTATCTTCTTCCCGAGTGTAGGGATGACTTCAATGATTTGGCTAACTTACGTTGTTTACGGAAACCTTCATGGATACCAGCATATTCTGTAAGACTAATCCTTCTGCTGCACATACTTCTTTAGTTCCCCTTGAGTTATATCAGTGCACCGTAGATTCATTTTTGTTAAGATGGTTTTTGGGAGAAGCTATTCTGTCAAAAATAATGGTTTTTTTATCTTAAAATCAGGTTTTATATACTTTAGATTAGTCACTTATACTGTGTTTTAAAGTTCATATCGCACTTGGCCATGATAAGTATTGGTATGGAGGGGATTCATCTCTAATTTATCATCTGTTTGAAAGTTGAGGGAATGAGTAAATTCAGTTGGCCGTTATATGTTCTAGAGGAGTGGTCAGTTTAATATCCTATTTTATACAGTATTATGCATTTAATAAGAGGTCTTTTGGCATCATTAAGTACTAAGAGTTCCAAAAAGTTTTTATTTTGATTTCTTCTTTGATTTGCTTGAGCTGGGGGTATTTCGGAAACAATCTCTCTACTCCTAAGAGGTAGTGGTAAGGTTTGCGCACACTCTACCCTCCCCATACCCCATCTTGTGGGATTTCACTGGCTTTGTTGTTGTTGTCGATGAGAGGTAGCAGCAGGTGATAGTAGGTTTTTTTTTCTCCATTTTAATTTATAATTTTAAAACTTTATGAGTGTTTTCTGCTGATTTTTGACCCTAAGCCATCATGCTGATATTTTGATCATCTCCCATGCATAAGATCATGACTGAAAATACCGTTCAAAATGGCTTGTTTGTTTCTATGATGTGGATGGTGAGAGAAACTGGTTTCAACTTGACTGCATTAAACCATCATCAGTTAATTGTGCATGAGGAAACTAGATGGAAGATACTGATATTTTGGGCAAGGATTATATCTCAGTGGATTGTTTCTATGAGTCTGATCCCCTGTTTCAAAGGCTGATTTACAATTATGTGGATCATCCTTTTATATCTTTTCTTCTTGATTCATTTTGGGTAAGCCTTGGGGGCGGAGGAAGGGGGAGAAAGTGCTTTGTGAATGCTGTTTGGAGATGCTGCATGCTCTTTGTTTTTTGCATGGAACATAAACCTCGGAAAAATTATTTGAAGTGAAATTGATGGTCTGGTTGTTATTTGCAGCTTACCCTCCTTTATAGTGTTTGATTTATGTAAAACACTGAGACAATGGAGTAATCTTCTTTTCGTTTTTTTCCAAGAGAGAGTTATGTGAACCCACACTAGAGTATCATATAATGCAATGATGATTGGGTGCACCTCTCTAAGTGAGTTTAGAAATTTGAATCTTATATCTATCTTGTTTTATTTTTCTTTCTAAAGTTGGGTAACACATGGTTATTGGTAGCACTTTATATATATATATATATCTTTAATCTTTCAAAATTTTCAAGTTTGTCACTTTTGAAATTCCTAATTTTTTTGGCACTATAATTGTTTTTATATAATTAAACTAATAAAACTAGTAGTACTAGATGATATAACATACAATCAATGGGTTCAGTCGATCTCAATACCTTCGGCGTGAAATATATATATATATATATATATATATATATATA
>NW_006239404.1:368463-388411 GCF_000226075.1 Solanum tuberosum | reverse complement strand
TATATATATATATATATATATATACACACACACACAATTTAAACGATATTTAGTAATAAGAACCTAAATGTCAAATCGATCGAATTTATATCTTAGATCCACCTATTTGTAATAGTGCACCCTGTAGAGAATATAATTAACTAATATTAGTGTGCTCTCTCTAACAACTTAAACTTTTAGATGAGTTGGTCACATACTTCAACATGGTATAAGAGCAGGTAGAGGTCCTGGGATCAAATCTCACCACCACCCATATCAAAAAAAAATTCCACGTGCTTGACCCACGAAAAAGAATCAGGCCTGCACGTGAAGGGGTGTGTTGAGAATATAATTAACTTATAAAAATGTGCTCTCTCTAACAACTCAAGCTTTTAGATGAGATGACCACACACTTCAACAGACCCATCATCCCTAAATCCTGGATACGCCTCTGTACAAGTCAACACACCCATCATCCCGAAATCTTGGATATGCCTCTGTACAAGTCAACACACCCATCATCCCGAAATTCTGGATACGCCTCCTCTGTACAAGTTAAACTATCTGAGGAAACAAAATCAGAAAATCTATCAATAGCTATACCTATGTATACTATATGAAGATGTGTCTATGAACATTCTATAACAATTTACATATCTGTTTGCTTCAAGTAGAATATTTTGCTGCAATGTGAGTTCTTATGTTCTACTGAAATTTCTTTTGCTGCAGATTTATGTGGTTGGATCATTGTCAAGTAATGGGCTCTATCTTTTGGATTTCTATCCAGATCGAAGCTCCCCTTGCCATGTGGATTTCAAGTAATTTTCAGTTTTCTGTTATTTCCTTTGACATATTTACATTAGATGTTCATAGTGGACTGTTGAGTTTTTTTTTTGTTTTTTTACTTTCATGGTACTTGATGCAGATCTTTTCATATGATTTCTTTGATGGCCATAGTGGACTGTTCTGATTTTCTGTTTCTAGTTTTGACGTACTTGATGCAGATCCTTACATATGATTTCTTTTCGACTTAGATTCTTAACTGGCCAAATTGACAAAATCTGGGGGATTCACGGTGTGTTAAAATTTTTCTTGGAAAACAAATAGAATTTTTACTTATTTTCTAGTGTTTGGTAATTAAGCAAATAAATATTATCCCAAGAGTATTTATATGTAATCTAACTAAACACGGTGGGAATGGTATGAGGTGGGGTTCAGGGGTGGGTATAAAGATTCAGATGAGGAGGTCAAAGGGATCATCTTATTGAATCTGTCATCCAACATTAAATACATGAACTACAACCAACTTAAGCTAAAGTGTATGCAACTATCTACTAAACTTAAGCTAAAGTGTAGGCAACTATCTGCCCACACAATAGGAACTAAAAACTATTCCTAGATATGCTCCAAAGCATTGGGAGACTTGTTCAAACTATGATAAAATAGTAACAAGAGATGAATAAAATAATATCCTATGACCTGGTGTAAATAGACAGCACATAAGATAGTTAATACACCCCCTCAAGTTAGGCATGGTGTAACAAAATACAATGCCTAACTTGGAACGATATCTAGTGAAGGCTGATTAGGCAGTGGCTTGGTGAAGGTATCAACAAGTTGATCACAAGCATGAGTATGAGTAACATGAACTCAATGAGCTTGAACCTGGTCATGGACATATGCAAAATCTACAACAATATGTTTCATACGGGTATGAAACACTAGGTTGTGAGATAAATAAGTAACTCTAACATTGTCATAGTAGATTGTTGGTTACTTCGAAATCGTGACATGTAACTCATGAAGTAAGTTTCTCACCCAAGTGAGCTCTGCAAGTGCATTGGCGACTGATTTATACTTGCCTTGGTGGATGAGCGAGCCACATCATGTTGCTTTTTTTTTTATAACCGAGAAATCCGTCTGTGACCCGCCCTTTGGACCAATCACAGCCTTCTAAACTCGGTGGATAATGGGCCTGCCCCTCTACCCTTCTCCACTTAAATACCAGGCTTCGCTTTGCATGGTGTGGGGCTTGAACCTGCGACCTAAGCCACAAATCCTCCACCTTTTGCCACTTGAGCTAGGCCTTGGGGCCACATCATGTTGCTTTTTTAACGACCAACTGACTGGATTTGGTCCAAAGAAAAGGATGTAACATGATGTAGAGATTTTGTCATTCGGATCGCCATCCCAGTCCACATCAGCATACACATACAAATTAGAGTCAGAGCTGCGAAGGATGCAAAGTCCCGAACTCGCAGTTTCTTTGAGATACCGTATACTCTTTTAATCGCTTTCCAATGTTCATGAGTAGGAGCATGCATAAATTGTGACAATTTATTGACTTCATAAGAAATATTTGGACGAATGAGGGACAAATACTGCAATTTTCCAAGTGTGCACTGGTAGCGCGTGGCATCAGTAGGTGGAGAACCATCAGCATACTCAAAGTGGTACGCTGGAACACATGGGAGTAGAAACACAAACACCTTTACAATTGTCCATATCCAGTTTAGAAAGAATGCCCAAAATGTATTTTGATTGTGAAAGAATGAGACCGTTCGGTAATTTCTTAACATCAACACCCAAGAAGTAGTTCAGATAGCCAAAATCCTTCAATGAAAATATTTCTACGAAGAATCTGATGACAAATTTAATAACTAGTGTATGGTTTCCAGTGATTATGATGTCGTCAACATAGACAAGCACATAAATAGTTACATCCAAATGCTTCCATACAAATAAAGAGGTTTCAGATTTTGTTTTGACAAAGCCCATTCTCGGCAGATGTTCACTCAGAATATTTTACTAAGCCTGGGGGGCTTGTTTGAGGTCATGAATAGCCTTCTTCAGTGTGCAAACATGAGTTGGAAATTGGGGATTAATAAATCCCCAGAGTTGAGGCATAGTAACTTCTTCATCCAATTTTCCTTGTAGGAAAGCATTATTGACATCAAGTTGATGGATTGGCCAATTGTGTTGCATAACTATAGATAGCACCAATCTTATGGTTTGGTTATTAAAACATCATACTCTACTCTCATGGCTTGTCTCCGCTTTTCATGTTTATTGGCTTGTTTGAAAGTTACAAGTGTAGGAGTCAAATGTGTCAGAAAAGAGAGTTTTCTTTTTGTCTTGAAGATATTATTCTGTGACCTAGTTACAATACGGTTTGGGGGTGGTGGGGGAATCAGGGCAGCATGTATAGAAGGAGAGGGCTTAACTGCTTGGTTTTTGGGATTTGGATTTTGTTGGGTTGACAAGGGTGGAGGAGTGGCTTCTTTGGCTGTTCGGATTGTAGGTTGCTAGCTATGGTTTTGCATCTCTGGTATGTGTCACGACCCGATCTCTAAGGTAATGATGACACATACTATAACCCACCAGTAGGTAAGCCAACCCGTAACCCGAAATGTCAAGTAATGGTTATAGGGGTAGAAACTAAACAAGAATAAACAATTTAACAGAAATAACAGGAGAATAGAGCGGAAGCAAAACATATATATACATAAAGCCAAAAGATCCTTCCTAGAACCTAGAAGTCACAAGTACAGAGCTACTAAATGAAATAGTACAAGTCTCAAAAGTGGACCAAAACAAACAGACTGGTCTCAAAACACGAAAGACTAGTCAAATAATACAGATGGAGACAGGTATGATCCAGGACAACCATGTGCTCACCCTCACCTACAGATACTACGCTTGCTGGCTCGATCTCAACTTTGATAGCTGGTGCTCGAACCTGCATCACAAAACAGATGCAGAGTGTAGCATGAGTATCAAATTTGGTACTCAGTAGGCATCATAGGCCGACTGAGCAAGAAAAGTAAAGGTAATATGAAAAGCAAGAATTTACTACAACAAAGATCAAAGAGCAGAAATCTAACAGAAATGCACACGAGTGTAGAAAAGACTGAAATGAAGTAAGTAACTAACTAAAACCTAACTGGACCCATAAGCTTAGGAGGTACACTCGTGTGAAGTTTAAATAAAAACCTGAATGGACCTCCAAATGTCTGACGGGTACACAAAATAGCTATACCTACTAAAAACAGAACCCGGTGAATCCAGAGCTGGAGAGTGCATAGCCCAGACCTCGAAACATGGATAACCTCCCAAAGTAACCAATAGGATCATCCAAAGCTAGAAAGTGCGTAGCTCGAACCTTGAACCGCGGATAGGCCTCCAAAAGAACCAATAGGATCTAGCCGATATGTATTAACTCTGTAGAGGATAAAGATTTCCGAATCATGGACTGCTGCTGTAGATCAAATGACCAGACCTCGAATCTGTGACCAATAATAGAGCAGCGTGACCAGACCTTGAATCTGCAAACATAAAGCTGCTGAAGATTACCATGCCAAATCATCATCATAGTACCATCGTGGAACGACATCCATACCAAGGTAATCAATATAGTACTCCAAGCCTAAACTGAATCCAATCCCACGGCGCGAAGCAAGGCCCGAAATCTTAATCGTAAATCGAAGGGCGGTAGAAAGAGGGAGTTATGGATAAAAGGTCATCAAAGCTAAGTTATCGCCTAATCTAAGGCTCATTCTATCAGACCTAAGTCTCCTACATCATTCTATAGGGAGCTTAGCCGTTCGAAACGACGTCAAAGCAGAACTAAGGCCTATCAGTTTCAAAATCAGCTAGTCTAAGGCAAACACTAGTCTACACCTAGACTAAGGCCAAAACATGCTTCCGACATCAGTAGAAAAAAGTACCAATCGAGCCACAAGGTAGGGATGGTCAAAAAAGAAGAGCAACGTGCCAACGAGTCCCGAAATAACCCGAAGCAAGTGTAAAACATGATTTCTGAGTAAGTAAGCATGATCGACTAACCACCCAACCCAAATTCACACAAATCAACATGCATTTACATTCTCGAGCTCAATCTAAAGGTTGGGAAGCAATAGCCTACCTCAAAGCAGACCGCACGTGCTCCAAATTCACAACCCTAAAGCTTGTTCTTTTCATATGGCCTCCAAATGCTGCCACACTATCAAAAATAGGATCACAACGTCAAAGCGGTCGTTTAGACATCAAAAACACATTAATCAGAGACAGACAAAGTTTGAGTCAAAATGAGAATGTGTGACCCGCGTCAGAAATCCTAGAATTGACTTCGTCAAAAGGTCCATCCAAGCTCTCCAACTTGTATCCCAAAACGGGACCCAATTCGGGGTTTGGAACATATATAATCAACAACGTGCAATAAAACACCAATTTAAGCAACATCAAGAGGGCTGGAAGTCCCTTTAGGGGGGAGTATATCTCAAACAAGTAGTCCCTGGCAATCCTTGATCACTATAACGCGTAGCCACGAGCCTTCCGAAAACCCACGACTTGAAATCACCTAATTTGGAGCTTTGTAGCTCAAGATAT
The DNA here is from genome assembly GCF_000226075.1 of Solanum tuberosum. Taxonomy (NCBI): domain Eukaryota; kingdom Viridiplantae; phylum Streptophyta; class Magnoliopsida; order Solanales; family Solanaceae; genus Solanum; species Solanum tuberosum. Next base: position 383,044 of record NW_006239404.1, on the reverse strand, counting down.
TCGAGTTTGAAATTTCCTAACTAAGCTGATATGCGTCTGGTCTTTATTTAAAAGATTGGACAAAAGCTTCACATGAACGCGGGGAAACCTTCTGTGATCGCAGAGGGTCGGGGCCTTACTCTTTGCGAACGTGACGGCTGGCTCGCGAACGCGGAGTGTAACTTCACTAACCTCCGCAAACGCGGAAGGCAACCATGCTGGCCTCCGTGAACATGTCTAAGGCCTCACGAATGAGGAGACAAGGTCTTCTGGCCACTGCAAACGCGGCCAGAAGCCTGCAAACGAGGAGACAAAGTCTTCTGGCTACCGCAAATGCGGCTAGAAGTTTGCGAACGCAAAGGTTAAATATGTCTGCACCAGTTAATGCACATCAGCTGGTTTTGGCCAATGCCAAAATCTCCAACGGGGTGCTCGGGATTCGTTCGGAACCCAGTGCGCGCAAACAAAATATGCTACCTTACCAAATTCGACATTCCGAACTCAACGAATCCGTCAAAACTTTCAATCAAGGTTGTCTCGACAAAAAGTGAGTCCTACACCCAAGCTCCACTCTAAGCCAAATTCCACAAAGGGGCTCAAGATTAGCTCGAAAGCCTCGAAATCCGCACGAAAGGTCCTTCTAGACTAACTCGATGTTCTGGAGCTAACAGAATCGTTAGAATTGCATTTTGAGGCCGTCTTCCTAAATTTTTGACCGAAGTCAATTGTTCAAGTTTCAAAAGCTCCAAAACACGAAAACTTGCACAGAATCGAAACGAATAACCATGTGACCAAATTGTCAGTCCCAGCAAGTCCTAAATGACTTGGGTCTCTATAGGAACGGTCTAAACGATGAAAAGAAGGCAATAACACAGAAATGACCTGGTGGGTCATTACAGTATGTGAGTAGAGGCTTATGTGTAGCAACTAGCAGTGTCGTGTGAAGAAGAAGGGACACGAAGTTGTGAAGAAGGGGCAGGGAGTTGCGGATTACCTGATGTCTCTTCCTGATACTTGGCCATTGTTGTAGGAGTGAGCATCGCTAGGGGAATAGGTTGTATTTTTAGAGTTGGACTCTACAGGGATTGAGATAAGTGACGGAATAGAGAGAGGAGGAGTTTGAATCGTTGTTGGACTGTTCTCATTGGAGTCGATAACTTCCCAACTTAATTGGAAGTATATTTCCGTAAATGGATGAACATTTGTTTAGAAGTGAATTCTTTTTCAAAAAATTAGACATCATGACTTACATATTTTTGGACTGGACTGGGTCAAAGCATATATGAGCATGGTGAACTTGAGAGATACCTAAATACACACACGGGGTGGATCGGGGTTCAATTTTATTTTTGGTATATATAAGGTTTAAGCCATGGGTAATAGAGATAACCAATTTTTTTTAAGGTGGTATAGTTAGGACTCAGGAGATCTACCAAATAGTTTTTGATAGGGTGACTCGTCATTCATGATAGGAGTGGCAACTATCTACTAAACTTAAGCTAACGTGTTGGCAACTATCTACTAAACTTAAGCTAAAGTATAGGCAATTATCCGCTTACGCAATAGGAACTAATAATTACTTCTAGATAAGCTCCATAGCATTAGGAGACATTCAAACTATAATAAAATAGTATCAAGAGATGAATAAAATTATAATATATCCTATGACTTAGTAAAAATAGACAGAAGATAAGATAGTTAATAGGGGGTGGGATGGTCAAGCGGCAGGGGTTGGGATGTTGGGTGAGTGAGGAAGCGACAATGAACTTGGATTATCATTTATAGAACTTGTTTTCCTTACTTTCATTAGAGAAGTCATTTTCCTCATTTTAAAAGAACTTGTTTTCGTAGAGAAAATGTTTTCCAAAACATTTTAACCAACTCCATACCCAACACACCCTCAATGTTGTTCATTTTTGCTTTGAGAATATTGCTTAAATGAGGGTATTCTTCTTATAGTGAAGAGATGCAAGAGTTTTACGGAGTAAAGAGCCCGCAGAAGCAAAATCAATTCATTCCAACAACTGAAGGTGTTACTGCATGTATTACTCATCCCTCAAGTGGAACCATTGTGGTTGGAACCAAGGTCTGTATACTGATTCACCTTACCTGATGGACCTTATTTTCTGGTTATTCTCAAAATACTTCTATATATATGAAGCCTTTGCACCTCATGTCATTTTATCGTAGTTTTTTGTCCCTATTTGTATTACATTAGTTCTATTTTGATATATTGCAGAATGTTTTTTCTATAAATAATGAATTTTTTCATAGATGGCAAACTTGCACTGAGCCGGTTCTGTAAAAAGAAATTACAAGTCATGTGACTCCCTTATCATGTCTAACATTGCATGTACATCATTTACAAGAGACAAGTTGCACCAAAAAACTAGTAAAGCATCTTTGTTCAAGGCTAAGTATGTTTGTCCTTATGCCTTAGAAAATTCAACTGTTTCTTTCAAGCCAAATAGTCCTCCAGATGATGTGTGGTGTAGTTTTCCAACTCTTCAGGTACTTCTTGTTCACTCCCTTTCTTTCCAGAAATGCAGTAGGTCTAGAGTGGAGTTGGACGTGGACCAGCGAAGGCCAAAAATTGCAAAAATACATGCACCAAAGCTGAAATATGACCTTGCAATTCATAAAAAGACTGCAGTTGTCTTCAGATTATTCTTCACATTATGTTGCAGACTGTTTTACACCATGCCATTTATTATGTCTTTTATATACTATTTTCAAAAGTTTTAAGAATTTCAAATAATTAATCAAATTCAAATTTGATGTTACGTTTTCTGTATTGGCAACCTTTGGCCAATCTTATTTTAATGTTTACTTCTACTATTACATACATAATACACAAGACAATGATATTTTATGGACAATGACGAGTCCAAGCAGCCACCAACCCAGCAGACGAGGGGCATTCAGATGTAGACTTCAGTCCTGCCACCTTTCTTCAGTTTCTTGTGAATCTTCCTGTGGTTTTTTTAACTGCAGTTCCTGTAGAGGCAGTAACTGCTTTATCTGTATGAAAATATAACCTATCTCTTTACAGTCAAAGCCCAAGTTACCCTGAGACTGTTTCAAAGGGATCACAATTTTAAAAGAAGTGAATAAAATTTGAAATGCTTGTAGTCTCTGGGAACCTGGTACAATCATTGTTTATTGCTTATCTTGTTAAGACAATGCTTTTCTCTAAACAGTATGCTGGAAAACATGTAACTAATAGAAGCATACATATCAATATGATGCTGATTTTCTGTTCTAACAAGTCATTATATTCTTCTATGGAAGCAGCACTCGTCGCTCCTGGTGATTTCACAAACAGGCAAGTCATTTCAAGGTGCATATGATTCTCCTTGCTCTGAAGGCAATCTTAGAAGAACCAGCTAAATCTCACTCACATGCTTATACACATCTACCAAACTAGAATTCAGTTGCGCATTCTAACAAGTGCAGCAGGAAGATATTGGCGGGGGATGAGCTTTAGATGAATGTGTAAAGTCTTTGTTAGAGGGCAAGGTTTCAGACCGCATGTCATTTGGAAGTGTACAAAGGAGTGTATGTAGAGGCAGGTGAGGATTGCTCCATTTGCTTTATGTGTGAATCATGGAAGAACATATTGTCTGACCTGAGTAATGATTCACTGAAGTTGATTTCGACCCCAGCTAGATCCTTGGGCAAATGAAGGAGGTGGTATAAATACAGCCGTTAACTTTATGCTTTGTGGAGGTGTAAGTCATAAGTAGTGGATGCAACTGTATCTACACCGACTGACTTACAATTCTGGATTTTCGTTGATATTTTTCACTTGTCAGTTCACGTGGTATACTTGGTGATCATTCCTTTGTGTCTCTAGCATCCATATCCCTTCATTACTGTGCTTTAGCAATGGTATTGCTTGTACAGCTTCCAGGAGGTGCACCATCCACAATATTCTCCCTGCTTATCATTATTGAAATTATGCATCCATCAGTTTGTCCAGGGTTCAAGATTTGTATTAATAATCATCATTTTTCTCAGAACCAACTTTTCGACTGAAAATGGAAGTGATTGTCCTTTTCAAGATGAAACTTTACAGGGTTTAGGGTAGTAGTTTTACCTCTAAACTTTTACTTAATTCTCCAAAAGGAGGTTCATTTGTCTTTGTATTCTTTCTAAGAGCCTGCATTTCTCAGTGCAAACGCAAATTGAGTTCACAACAGTTACAGAAAATAACCTTAGATTATACTGGACTGGCTTTACATACTGATTCTTTTTAGGGATGAGTTGAATAGTTTTGGTGGCATAAATAGGATATTGCCAAGAGCTACTGGCCTCCTATTGTGACAATTCGTCTTGTCAATGGATTTGATTTGGGAACTATGTTTGTTTATAAAATTTTACTTCCTTTTCAAGATTGATTTTTAAATAAAGACTAAATATATGCATTTTCAAAGTTAATTTTTGTGAAGGTGAGGTACACTTAATAGCATTATATATTCAGCAAAACCTGTATGATTCCAAAGAAGCTCTCTCTAAAACCCTAGACAAAACCCCTATCGGAGCACAGGGGAAGCAAAAGGTCAATGGATCAAGATCAATTATGATCTTATGTCGAAATATCATAAGAGATGAAATGAAAAAAAATATATTTTAAAAAAAGATAATAGTGCATTTGGACCAGAAGCCTTCTCAAATATGTTTTTTGCTAAACTTGTTGGGAGATGATAGGAAAAGATGTGACAATAACAGTGAAAGTATTTTGTTTTAGCAAAATTTATCAAGGTTCATTACTCGCACCAATCTGATTTTATTGTCTAAAAAAAGTGACAAATACTTTTGGAGGTTTAAGGTCATAGGTTTTATAGCTTACTAGGTAAATTGCTTGCGCTTCGCGCGGTGGTAAACTATGTTAATAATCTACTTCTGAACATTTGATAATATAAGTGTTTTCGAGTGGGTACAATCCTACGATAAATTGTCAAGAATATTTTATCTAGAGATGAAACGAAATATTTTTTAAATCTTAAAACCAAAAAGATTTGATTCTAAGTGTTTATGCATTTTGTTATTAATTCTTCATTTTATTTTAGTTATTCATCACCAAGGTGTTTAGTAAAGATATTTAATTGTTTCATTGTCTATATTTGTATTTTCAAAAAGTGGTACAAACATTTTATTCATCAATTGCGAGAGTTTTTCTTCTATTCAAGGCCTCTACATACATAACCCAAATGTTATACATCTTATGTAATTAGTTGTATACTTGATAAGTTAATTAAAATTTTAAAACATATGCCTTGGAGTTCAATGAAATAATGTATGTCGCTCAAATAATTTGGATTAAATGATGTCTTGACAAGTCCCTTATTCAAAATCATTCGCAGTCGATTGCACTACTTTGAGAGCCAAAAGACATATTTTGTTGTTTATGTTTCGATCAATATGGTTAAAACTTTAATTTTTTTGGGACTTTTAATCTAATGTTTATAAGGAGATTATTATTTCTTTAAGATTTGATTAATATGGATTCATCCTACTTTGAGGGGTAATTCATTGACTCCAATTCGAAATTTGAACCCCCAATTTTTTATTAAGGTTGAGTACAATACTTACCATCCCACTACATTCCTGTTTTTTTTCGATCTCAATAATCGATTGAAAACCTCGATAAGATAGAAAGTTTAATAACTAAAACTCAATTGTAATGTGGAACCACCATAACTTCTGAACACTCAAAAGTCCCTTCTTGGACATCTTATTGATCTTTTAGCCACTGAAAACTCTATAAAGATCAAACTCATTTATTTTACATGTTTAAGAATTTTAATCTACATGACACCAATAATCTAATGATTACATCAAACTCTTGATTAACATATCTTTACTTCAACATAATGATCAAAAGCATAAACATAAATAACAAAGTTTAAAACATGTACTCAAAACAACAATTAATAACATAAGCATAAATTAATGATTGTAAAAAAAACATACCATTATCTGAACAATAGAATGAAACAAAAAGGAAAAAATTGAGCCCATTGAATGCACATTGTCCCTTCAAGGAAATTATTCCCCTCTAGTACTCGAGGTATAAAGGAATAGATCCTCTCAGGATAGAACAATTCTACTCATCAGTGTATTAATACAAAAACAATGGTGTTAGTGAGCCACTCAACATGAGCAAAGTAGACGAATATTTAATTGTGTAGAAGAAGAAGAAGAAGAAGAAGAAGATAAAGTAGTTCAGAATTTTCATTGTTTTAAAATGAGAGAAAATCTCTCTATTTATAAACAACAAAGGGTAGTGTGAACAAATGATTAATGTGCCTTATCGGAAAGGTCACAACTCTTTGAAAAAGTCACAATCTTTCATAAAAGTCACAACCTTTCATAAAAGTCACAACTTTTCATAAAAGTTGCAACTCTTCATAAAAGTCACAACTCTTCATAAAAGTTACAACTCTTCATAAAATGGAAGACTAATTTTGGAAATAAATAAATTAAAAGAGAATCCTTGTTTGTGGTGGCGCCACGTAGGTGGGCCTTGGGTTCTCTTTTTTATACACTAGTAAAATTATCCGCGCTTCGCGCGGAAATTTAATATCACAAAATTTATAAAATAATACTTGTAAATCTATTCAGTCATTAAAACTAAAACACTATATTATCTTACATACAAGATTACGTAGTAACGTACATTAATAATGTAAAGGAAAATAATAATTATAACATCTCATCATTTATCCTTCAATCAATCATCTTTAATTTGATTTTGTAATTTATCCTTTTGCCTCCAAGAAGTGTTACTATTTGATATTTTTGGAAAATAAGATGAACATCCACAAGAGATATTTTATATTTTCTAATAAATAAATAATATTTATATGTAATAACAAATACTTATAACAATAACTTTGCAGAAACATAAACAACAAAGTTTAAAACATGTACTAAAAACAACAATTAATATCATAAGCATAAATTAATGACTGTAAAAAAATAATATCAGGATCTATTACAATAGAATGAAACAGAAAGGAAAAAATTGAGCCCACTCAATGCACAGTGTCCCCTTAAGGAAATTATTCCCCTCTAGTACCCGAGGTTTAATGGAATAGATCCTCTCAGGATGGAACAATTTTATTCACAAGTATATTGATACAAAAACAATGGTGTCAATGAGCCACTCAACAGGAGCAAAGTACTCGAATATTTAATTGTGCATAAGAAGGAAGAAGAAAAGTTCTTCGTTGTTTTGAAATGAGAGGAAATCCCTATATTTATAGACAACAAAGATAGTGTGAACAAATTCTTATTGTGCCTTATCAGAAATGTCACAACTCTTTGGAAAAGTTATAACCCTTCGGAAAGGTCAGAACCTTTCATAAAAGTCACAATTTTTCATAAAAGTCGTAACTTGTCATAAAAGTCGTCGCAACTATTTATAAAAATTACAACTTTTCATAAAAGTCACATCATTTCATGAAAGGGGATGACTATTTTTTTGGTAAGTTTTCATAAAAGTCGCAACTCTTCATAAAAGTCACAACTTTTCATAAAAGTCACATCTTTTCATGAATGGGGAAGACTATATTTGGAAATAAATAAATTTAAAAGGAAATTCTAGCTTGTGGTGGCGCCACGTAGGCGGGCCTAGGGTTCGCTTTTATATAAATATATGATATGGTATGATTTGCCAACAAGATTATATACAATAAAGTCTTACATGAAAGGTTAGTCACTCATTACTACATTGATTGTTTTGGTTCTAAGTATGATATTTCTTATGTTAGTAAGATTTTTTCACAATACTCTCCCCTTTTTTAGAGCCAACCTATTTAGTTGAGATTAATCCAAGTAAAAAACTTATGAAGAACCTTAGAAATCATCTTGTTTTTTAAATTGCTCAGACCTATTTGCCTTACATCAAAAAAGGTATTTACTTGTTTATCTTTGGGGACTACCACTTGATTAGCATGGATACACCATCTGGGTAGATCCTTCTCCAAAAGAAGGATCTAACGATAGAAGTAATGTCACATTTGATATTATTGTCCTAACATGTCTGGTAGAATTTATCTGTAAATTCATATAGCCAACTAGCACTATCCATTGATTGTGTGTTAAGTGTGAACATCAAGCTCTAGTAGGCATGGTCTAATGCCTTCTTGATCAAATGAATAAGATTTAGAGTAGAGGAACATGTTTAACATCTTTAATTTGGTGGCTTAGAATCTTATATAATTGTTTAAATATGCAATTTCTATCAATTGTATCATTCCGTATATGTATTTTCTTTATCTAATATTGACAAATCTTCACTCATAAGACATTCATGATTGAAACTCAGAAGTTTCATTGTGGTACACTGATAATCATCTAAACTTCTCCTCTACACTAAGAATAATATAATATTGAAGTCTCTCTATTTTTTTAATAAAAAAAACATATATTATTTTCAAGCGGTGTTGGCCTACACATACAGAAAAAACGTTTGCGAAGCTCTATTTGATGAAACCCTTTATTATCGTCTTTCATTTATAGATTGACAAATTTATACTTTGCTTTCGACTTGACTACAAAGGAAAAAGAAAAGGCAATACTATATTTTTATTTTTTTTAAATAATCTATTTTGCCATGATAAAGGAAATGACAATTTATTGATAATTTGTTACTCCCTCCGTTTCACAAAGAATGACCTCCTTTCCTTTTTAGTCAGTTTCAAGAAGAATGACCTCTTTCCTTTTTTGGTAACATTTTACTTTTTGCTTTCCACGTGGCATGTTTAAGACCACAAGATTAAGGGCAATTTTGTACATTTGACATAACTTTAATTTAGGACCACAAGATTCAAAAGTCTTCTTTATTTACTTAAACTCCGTGCCAAGTCAAATCAGATCATTCTTTGTGAAACGGAGGGAATATTTTAAAACTCAATAAACTAGTACACATAGCAATTTATTAAAAGTCAACTTGACAAGATAAACTCAAAACGGTTACAACAAAGTACAATTGTTTATTTGTGCTTGTTTGAAGCACTTTTTGGGAATAAAAATAGAAGAAGAAACCCCCATAAACATACAACTTAAGTAGAATCATCATTCTGAGCAAAATCAAGAGATTTTTTTCCTTCATGAGCTTTTCCAAAAAAGTTTTTCATGTAATCACCAAACAAGACTTGTTTGTAGTGAGCAACTCCATCACTTTCCACAAGTTGAGGCAATGGCCCTATCTTTTCACTTGGCTTTGGTGTAGCAAACAATGGAATTGAAACTCTTGATTCTGAACTTGTTGTACGAACTCTATGCTCCGCGCTCTTGTATCTCCCATTACTTAAGATCTAAATCCAAAATCCAAATATATTAGTCCCCATTTCCTTTGATTATGTTAAAATCTAGTGTAAATTTCATAAGATTAACTTATATATGTAAATTTATTCTAATATACTATATGGTTACCTAAAAAGATAACTATAAGTAATTGTTCCTAAAATGAAATCAATAACCTAGAAAATAAGATTGATTATCTACTGCAACAAACCATAATATAGTGTAAAAAATTATTTACGCTGTCAGTGTATAAAAGTGAAATCCATTCTTACTTGCATGGTATCTCCAACGTTGATAACTAAAGCACCAGGAATGGGAGGAATCTCAATCCACTCATCTTCCACATCTTGTTCAAGTTTAACATATAGACCACCAATGCCATCTTGTAGTAAGACAGTTAGGGTTCCCATGTCCGAATGACGTCCGACGCCTACGGTTAGCTCTGGATTAGGGCAACTTGGGTAAAAATTCATGTTTACCATTTTGAGCCCTGTTAGTGATTCAAATTTTTCTTCATCTAGTGTTACTCCAAGATTTTCAAATAATATCTCCAATAGTATCCTCACCATTTTTGTTGATGACTTCAAGTATTCAAGAGCCACATCCCTAACATGTGAAAAAAATAAAATAAACTTATTTTCTTATGTGTGATAACTCGCAAAACGTATTGTCCCAAAATCAATTATATATAATATAGACAAACATTATTGGAATGGAGTGGTTGAGGATGAGGAAGAGATAATTAATGTGGAACACCGCTTATGAAGCTTGTTTTCCTACTTCCATAATGAAAGTCATATTTACGAGTTTTAAAGAATTTATTTTACTAGAGAAAATGAACAAATCAAATATGAGAAAAATATATTTTCCTTTATACTATACACATCCTTAGTCACTTGCAAATAATCACTCATAAAATATAAAAGTAATAACATACTATTACCTGCTACATAAGTTAAAATACATTAATAGGATAGATTTTTCACACTTTGCATGTATATAATTGAATTTTTTTTTAAAACGAAGTATACACGTAATGTTTGAGGAATTAATATGCACATGACAATATGCTCTATTTAATAGAATATAATTTATATGCACTTATAATTGTTCTTCCTTTGTCCCAATTTATATGACTCATTTTTCTTTTTAGCCCGTCTAAAAAAAAATGACCGTTTCTATATTTAGAAAACAATTTAATTTTAAAATGCTCATTTTAACTTTAATGAAATGATTCATAGTCACACAAACATTTATGACGTATTTTAGACCAAATTTTTTAAAAATCTTTCTTTATTTTATAAACTCCGTATCAGATCAAACTAAGTTGATAACAAGAGTGTAACCTTCCATTAAAAGTGGGATTAGAAAGTGATCAAATTAAAGAGAAAGTGAAGAAGGGTTCCTACTTGCATTGAGGAGGCCATTGTGCATGTGCCTCATCATCATTAGTATACATCATACTAACATAATCTTTCCATTCCAAAGCCATTTCCTTTTCAGGTACAAAGCTAGTCCCATATTTAACCAAAGGACTTGGACTCACCTCTTTTAGATAAACAGCCTTTTCCATAGGTGGTTGGGCAAAGAAGTTATGTGCTGCACCTTTAAGTGATTCCAATAACTCCAAAGTTACACCATGATTTACCACTTGAAAAAATCCAAGTGTCTCAGCAGCCTTTGTAATAGTTCCCACCACTTGATCATGTTCAGGACCATGTAATTTTGATAAATCAATGGCCACCAATAGTTGATCAATATCATCATTTGAATTCATGATTTTTTTGTCAATTAATATTCTCTCTTTTGGTGGTTGTATGTATCTTTCTGGTACCATTTTAATGCCATTGTCTACAAGTCCCTTTACTCCATTACCCTTTTGGACCACAAAATCAAACAAGGCATTACTTTCATCAATACTTGGGGCCATATTATATTCTTGGAAATATTTTTTGATGAATCAAGATTTTGTGATTTTGAATGAGGAAATTGTGCTTCCTATCTATACCAATTTATAGTAATGTTTTTTTTTTGTTACATAGTTAAATTCTATTTTATATTTAGGAAGCAAGATTTTGGCATTTGAATTTGTTGGAAATATAATATGATCTAGTTGAACAATAAAAAATATGTATGAAAAAATGTAGAAGACATTTTTCTTTGATTCTTTTTTCTAACCCTTGCTTGAATTAGTTTAATTGTTGTATAAGAATCAACATACAAAATCATATAATATGGATGTCCAAGACTCCAATGAGATGTAAGGTTCATAAAAGCATGATTTTGAACCTCTAAGTAGGTGAAGACAAAGAAGAATATTTTGTGCTTGAATAAAATTCTATCAAGTTGCAAAGAATATCAACTGCACACTATTCCAACTCAATATTTTCTGGTTAGTGAAGTTTTAGGAACAATATTTACCCTATCATATTAAGATATGTTTCATGTGACAAGATACGTACAATTTGTTTGAATTAACTTATTTTAAGTTTCTTCAAGTCAAAATGATTTTTAAACACTTTTAAAGTATTTCAGTAAATTTTTTAAAAATGCTTATAATCACAGGATGAAATCACACATTTGTTTTTTGGTTATTAGTCAACTGGAAAAAATAGTTGTTAGTATCTCCTTGTCAAAGAATGGTTTCTAAATACAATATTAGATCAAAAGGGTGATTAGTCTATTATGGCATGAACCATGATGCCTTTTGGTGGTCAAATTTGAGACTTTGCACCAATGTGAGTGTTTTGTTGGTAGGAGAAGAATGAATTATAAACATTGCACCAATCATTTATTGTGACAACTCAATTGTACACAAGTTTGGGTATAGGGCAGTAAGGGTTAGCATTTTTTATTTTTTTTAATCCCTCCCTAGGAGCTCCCACCCCTTTTGTTTCTTTTGTAACTCGAACTCGCAACCTTCAGATTGGAAGTGAGGGGTGCTTACCATCCGAGCAACTCCCTCTCGTCAGGGTTAGCAGGTTTTACTTCATTTACAAGTTGATAATTTATACTCCATCTGTTTAAAGAAAAGTCTACTTTGACTTGGTACGAAGTTTAAGAAAATAAACAAGACTTTTTAATTTTATGGTCCTAAATTAATGTTATATCAAATGTATCAAAATGTTCTTTAATCTTATGGCCTTAAACATGCCACGGGTAAAACTGAAATTAAAATGTTGCCAAAAAAGGAAAAGAGTCATTCTTTTTTAAACTGACTAAAAAGGAAAACAAATCATTCATTTTAAAACGAAAAAAATATTACTTTTTAACAATTTCAGAATATTAATATATGTATTTATTAAATATTTGGACGAAGCAATGTCATATGACATCATTACGTTAAAGTTATTATAATTAATTTTTTTGGGTTGAAGAGAGCATTCTATTGTCAAACAAAAAGTAAAAGTTATTATAAAGAATGAACCGAATGAGAAGTTGCAGTTCCTGCTAAGTCTAGTTATATTGCAACAAAGTAAAAAGGGGGATGACAATAGTAAATTAAAGCAATTGTTTGGATCGATTTATTTTAAAAGGAAAACTACATAACTTGAACCCATTAGGAAAAATATTTATCTAAATTGGATCCAACTTAATATATTTATCTTTATTGTAGCCATTGCCTTAATATTTTACCAGACTCCCCCCTCCCCTACCAAAGTAGCAAAATTGATTTTTTTTCTTCATAATTTCTGTTTTCATCTAATTTTCTTTTTATTGTTCGGTAAAAATTTTATTTGTTCCTCTTCCTTTCCTCTTTTCTTTTTTAAAAAAAATATTTCTTATTTTTTTTCTTTCTTTTCCTTTCATTTTTTTCAAATCATAATATTGACAGCATGATGAGAGAGTTATAAAAGAGAGATGTGTGTTTCTCAAACTAATAAGTGATAGTTTAGGTATGAAACTCACACTCTCAATAGTTTAGGTATGAAACTAAAAAAAAAGGATAGTTTAGGTGTATTTTTGACACTTACATTAATAATGAATGAAGGAAACCTTAGTGCTACCACAACAATATATTCATATATGGTGATGATATCATACATGATTTGAAGAGTGTTACAGAATATATAAAATAGTCCTTAATGATATCATGTCAATATATGATATGTTGTGATGGTATCATTGAGAAATTCTACATTCCTCCCTGAAGGACTGGTCAATAATCAATGATACAATGCTATTTTATATATATATATATATATATATATATATATATATATATTAATGAGTTGATGTCATTGAGAAATGAGTTGGTTGTACATGAATGAATATAAAAAATCTTAATGATATCATATCAATATATGATACCATCATGATATCATTAATGCATGAGTAGTTTTATGAATGAAGACAAAAAGGGTTTGCACTTTTGGACATTGAAGTAGTTTCTAAGAGTCGACCTACAGACCGTAGGAAGCTTTACGGGCCATAGGAAGGTAATCGTGGGAGTTAAGTGGAGGTTTTGAAAATGTCAAGTCTGTGATGTGGTCTCAAGTGAACATGGCGAGTCCTAATAAGTCATACGAGCCGTAGGAAGTGCCCCTAGAAGTTGTTTGGACTTAGTGACATTTTGGAATGGTTTCTGGGTTTCACGACCAGGTCCTACGAACCGTAGTAACATCCATGAACCGTAGGAGGAGTTTCATGAAAGTATGGCCAATTAATAAGACCTAGTAACAGTTCTACAGTTTACCAGGGTAGTCCGTGGAAAGTCTTACGGATCGTAGGTCCAACCGTAGACACTGTACGATGATTTTTAATCAAGGGTGTTTTGGTCTTTTCTGTCATGCCTCGAGCCTTCACCCTGAGCGGGACTGACACTCGAGAACCATTGCTGGCCCCAAGCGAGCCCTTGGCCTGGCTTACTTACTCAACGAAAGACTTACTCATGATATAAGTACTTTAAAAAGTAAACTAAACTGATCAATAATAAACTTACAATGTATTAAAATAACATTCACTGGCCAAAGTGGCAACTCAAGTCTCAACCATCAAAACAGGAAATAGAAAGACTCAAGAACTAACATCACTAACTGTATATGAAGCCTTTAAACAACTGAGATGGACGTCGGGACAAGACCCGCGATATCCTAAAGAACTAAACATACTGAAAGCAATAAAAGGGATCCTCCGGAAATAAGGAGGCTCACCAACAACTCCAGAACTCAACTAAAATCAACGATGCGCTGGATGCTGATCCTAGTTACCTGCATCTACATTATTAAAAGATGCCGGCCAAATGGCATCAGTACATTGAATGTACGAGCATGCAAGGGGAAAACTA
>NW_006239404.1:363637-367816 GCF_000226075.1 Solanum tuberosum | reverse complement strand
ACTTTTGGAAAACTCTATGAACTTCTCTTGACTTGACTCTTAACTTTCCTTGAATTGAATTATGGATTCAAGGTTCATGATCTCGTGTTATTGATGATTTCATGTTGTTTAAACATACCTTAGAGTGTAGGAATCAACTAGGAAACATAGGTACGTTTCAAGGGAACTAGTACAGAAAGAAGTGGGAAAAAGTAGAAGACCTGGTGTCCCTGGCGCTCTGAGTGGCGGGGGGTGCTAGACCCAAAACTTCAGAGTCTTGCTTGGGGCGCTTTGGCTGGCGCGGCGCTCCAGAGGCCAAACGTCAGAGAACTTTTTGGGGGGCTCTGAGTGGCGCGGCGGCCCACCCATTTCCCAGATTTTTGACAAATTCTCTTAGTCCTTTTTCAACTCTAAACCCTCTAAACTCAATTAGGTCTTTCCCCAAACACTTAGATTCGACTACATACCCAAAATATGCAAGAATCTACTCAAAATGACATCTAATTTCATGGATCTAACTCAAGAACTTCTCCAAACTTCAACAATCAAGATTCAAACGAAACTTTCAACAATATTCATCAAGAACTCATAAACTTTTCTTTCAAGAACATAATTACGCTGAATCAAATCATTATTGGCGCGTGAGTGAACTAACCCAACTCTATGTGATATCACATACCTCGTAGGGATCAACCCTTGGCGAAATCCTCAAGCAAAACTTCAAGAACTTGGCGATTCCTTGCTTTTTCTCCTCTTTTTTTCTCTTCTCTCAAAATCCTAACTTATATTTCAATAGCCTAAACTGAACCCAATTAGTTTAGACCCTAACTTAATTACCAAAACTAAATTAAGTAATTGGGTGGTGAAAAGACCATAATACCCTTCTAAAATCTGGTTTGTAATTTCCTTATCTAGACAGCCCAATTTCAAATGGGCATATATCCCTCATACAAACTTGAAATTGTGCAAACTCAGCGGCGTTGGAAAGATAATTCAAATATCTTTCCTATGGTATTTTGTAGCACACTTAAATCATCCTGAGCTAGGAGTTATGGTTGTTTGAATCTAACCCAAAACTTCATACTTAACTTAATTTTGTCAAATTTCTAGATTTTCATTCTTTCCAAAAATGACTCTTTCTAATTCTAGCTCTTTCTAGTTGCGGGGTGTTACAATATCTCCCCATTGGTAACATTTGTCCTAGAATGAGATTACTCTTAGTAGGCTAAGGGTGTAACATCTAACATTCAGCAGAAACACCCAACAAACAAATCTAACACATCAAGCATATAAATTTAAGAGTACTAAGAAGAGAATTAGTACCTTAATTTGGGACTTCTCCAGATTCGAAGAGATGTGGGTATCTCTTCTTCCTATCCTCCCTAGCTTCCCAAGTAGCCTCAACAAGCTGATTCCTCCAAAGAACTTTGACTGATGCTACCTCTTTTGTTCTCAATTTGTGAACTTGGCGATCAAGAATCTGAACAGAAATCTCCTCAAAAGATAAGTTATCCTTGATTCCAATATCTTCAGTAAGCATGATAAGTGAAGGATCACCCATGCACTTCTTCAACATGGAGATGTGAAATACCGGATGAACTGCTGCTAACTCTTGTGGTAGCTTTAACTCATAAGCTATATTGCCAATCCTCTTGGACATTCTGTAAGGACCAATATACCGGGGACTAAGTTTCCCCTTCGTACCAAACCTCATAACACCCTTCATGGGTGAAACTTTCAAGTAGACCCAATCATCTACTTCATACTCTAAGACTTCTCCTAACATCTGTATAGGATTTCTTACGACTCTGCGTTGTCTTCAACCGCTCTTAAATAATTTTCACCTTCTCCATAGCTTGATGAACTAAGTATGGTCCAATCAACCCAGCTTCACCAACTTCAAACCATCCAATAGGAGATCTACATCTTCTCCCATAAAGAGTTTCATAAGGAGCCATTTTGGATGCTAGAGTGGTAACTATTGTTGTAAGCAAACTTAATGAGAGGTAGGTGATCATCCCAATTACCTTTGAAATCAATCACACAAGCCCTCAACATATCCTCTAAGGTCTGAATAGTGCGCTCTACTTGCCCATCTGTCTAAGGATGAAAAATAGTGCTTAAGTTCAAGTTTGAACCCAAGCCTTTCTGAAAAGATTTCAAGAACTGTGCAGTAAATTGTGCACCTCTGTCTGAAATAATCGATACTGGCACCCTATGGAGTCTAACTACCTCTTGAAGATACAACTTGGCATAGTCCTCTACTGTATGGGTAGTCTTTACTAGCAAAACATGGGTTGATTTAGTCATTCGATCTACAATCACCCAAATCGAGTCATGTTGTCTGTGAGACCATGGTACACCTGTGATGAAATCCATATTAATCATCTCTCACTTCCATTCCGGAAGTTCTATATTCTGCGTCATACCACCGAGTATAGGTGGCAACGGGATCGGAATCGGAACTGAACCGGCCACAACGGGTCTGAACCGTACCGGAACCGGGACGAATCGGAACCGGTAATTCCGGGAAAAAATATCAAGACCCGTCCCGGACCGGACCGGAAATCGGGTCCCAACGGCTATATTTAAAAAAAAAATTTTATTAAAATTAAAAAATTAGGAACATTACTCAAAAAATATTAAAACTTTTATAATTTTAAAGTTAAAAATTTATACTTTTAAAGTTTTAAATACAAACTTTCAAACTTTAAAAGTATAAAAGTTTAAATTTTACACTTTAAAAGTTTGAAAATTTAAATTCAAACTTTAAAACTATAAAACTATAAAAGTTTAAATTTCACACTTAAAACTTTGAAAATTTAAATTCAAACTTTAAAACTATAAAAGTTTAAATTTCACACTTTAAAAGTTAAATTTGAACTTTTGAAGACAATAATAAAAAATAATTAAGGCGAATAGCCTATACTTTTATGAATATTAATTAAATAGTACAAGTTGAATTACAAAATATTAGTAAATTATTAAAAAAATCTAATCTACACAGCCACCTTCTAGGAAGGGTTCTATTGAATTAGATCTCGAATTATTATACTCATACTAATAGACATTTAAATTTAATAGTTCATGCTACCTAGGAAATCTTTTTTTAAATCATTTAACATTTCTCTAGTAACATGATCTGGAATTGGTTGATTAGCTAGTTCCTCCATTGCATCAATGTCGTCATCACTAAAATCTTGCATTATTTCATCAACGTCATTTTCAAATTTGGTCGGTAAAGGTGGACGACCATAACTCCTTCTCTCGCCATTAATCCAATCTCTAAATAGTACCGATATCTCCAAGCTATCTGCTGCTAATGAATATCTATGCTCTCCAATTTTAAATCTTGCTGCACTAAAAGCGCCTTCCGAAGCTACTTAAGATGCTTGAATAGCTAACACATCTCGAGCAACCGGTTGAAGTTTTGGAAATCCCTGGCCGCGATTGCTCCACCATTCTAGAAGATCAATAGTAGTAGCTTCTGTATTTTGATTAATATATGCATCAAAATCATTTCTATCAGTATGAGAAAGTTCAATATAAGAATCTATCATATCATCTTCATTATTATATCTACTCCTAGAACTTTGAGGCTCTTCATTACGTACTATATTAATTATATTAGAATTATATAAGTCATACAATTTTCTAGCTTCAATTTTTATACTATCTTTAACATCTTGACAACTAGGTGTTTCATCATCTTCACTATCAATACCCAAATTAAAATATATTTTATCAACCATTCGTGATGCACCTTCATCTTTGTAATGTGGGTTTAACAAACAAGCAGTTAAATAAATTTGAGGAATAGGAATAAAATATTTTTAAAATTTTTCAATCATTTTCTTAACAGATTCTTCAAATCTTGATTTATTTTTGAATTTATAAAATTTACTAGAAATAACACAAATATTAGGTAAAACAGAGCAAATAGTTGGATAATAAAGTGCAGATATTTTTTTTGTAGTTAAATAAAAAACTTTTAAGAATTCTATAAGTTCTTTTATGTTATTCCAATCATTATCATCAAGTCTATATGTCATATTTGAATTATGAGCATTCCAAACCATTTGTAAAGGTTTCCTATAATCATAAGAAACTTCAAGCATTTCAAATAAAGAATTCCATCTAGTACACACTGATTTTGGAATTTTTCTAGGTGGAAGATTAAATTCACGACAACAATTTTCA
>NW_006239404.1:362432-363492 GCF_000226075.1 Solanum tuberosum | reverse complement strand
CCATATCAGTAGTAATAGCTATTCTACAATTGTTTTAATAAAATAAACAACGAAGATATTGAAAATGTTGAGCTTGATAATCAAAGATAGCCGTTTTGATTGTATTTCTAGTAAAACCTTTAAAATGTGGATTATACACAATTTGAATATAATGAATAAAACCGGGATTTTCAGCAAAACTAAATGGCAAACCCATAACAACAATCATTTTAGCTAATTCTTCAAGATCTTTTTCTCTACTATATGACCGTTGTATACTAGAACCAGAAACAATAGAAGGATTTAATTGTGTTTGGACCATATTAGTGCCCTCTACTCCTACATTTTCAGGAAGGGTGGTACAATTATTTTTTAGCTTCGGCTACAGCTTTAGTATGCAAATATTCATTTTTACAACATGACATTAAATGATTACTCAAATGTCCCGTCCTACCCTGTTTTCCTACAGTTTTATGATTCATTATATGTTTACATTTATTACAAATAGTTTGTGTTTTATCTTCATTCTGAGTCACAAATTGCCACACAACTAATTTTTTAGCGCGTTCTACCTTAGTCCTAGGATGCACGGGGAACGGGAGCAGGACAACGAAAGGGAGCGGGAGCCGGGGAAGAGGGATTGGGAGTGGGACTAGTAGCCGACGGTGGCTCAGTTTCATCATCATCATATTCATCAACATTATTATCAAAACTATCAACATAAGCATTAACATCATCATGTTCATCATCTTCGGGTAATTGCTCTTCAAAATTACCAAACCTTCTTTGTAAATGTTCATGATAAGGATCTAATCCACTATTACTATCAATATTAAAAACAGTTTCATCAACATGCGTATAATCATCCGTATTTATTCTAAATTGAGAAGTTTTTTTAGTTTTAGATTGAGAAGTACTACCGATTTTTTTATTTTTCTTGGATTTTGAGGTAGATAAATTAGTGAACGAATTAACTATGGTTGTTTTACCCTTTTCAATAATGTTTTTTCCGAAATCCATATTCAAATATAAAAAGTGAGTAAATTATATATAATACGAAAATGTAATGCAAAGTTTTAAA
>NW_006239404.1:352962-362380 GCF_000226075.1 Solanum tuberosum | reverse complement strand
GCAAAGTTTTAAACAAATAAATAACTAAATAAGTAGAGACTAGAGACTAATTACTCACAAAATAAATAATTAAATGCAAACAAATAAATAACTAAATGAAAAGTGAGTTGGAACGAATGTACCAAACGTCTACTTAAAAAAGTAGACGTGTATGACCGGAAGCCGAAAATTGAAAGTTGAATTTTGAAGCTCCAATTTCCAAAGACCAAAGATTGAGGGTATTTATAGTTAAAAAAAGGGATGAAAATGTGGTTTTTAGAAGGTTGGGGTATTAAAAAAAGTTTGGGGGGTAGGGAGGTGTAAAATGGAAGTTATGGGGGTGAAAGAGCCATTGGTGGGGGCCCAAAATTCGTTGCCCAACGGCTACAATTTTAATTTTTTAATTAAGATTTAAAAAAAATAAAACCGGACCGGATCGGGACCGGAACCGGGACTAACCGGTAAATCCCGGTTTTCGTCCCGTTACCCCTCCCGGACCCGCTACGTTCCGGACCAAACCGGGACTAACCGGAACCGAGACGGAACCGGTAACGAACTAGAACGGATCGAAACCGGAACCGGCACCTCCCGATTCCGTTGCTAGGCTTACCACCAGGCCTCTGGTGCTCTACTTTAACTTGTTGGCAATTTGGACACTTAGCAACAAACTCTAACAATGCCCTTTTTCATACTACTCCACCAATAAACTTCTCTCAAATCGCGATACATCTTTGTGGAACCTGATTGGATAGAATATAATGGAGCTATGAGCTTCCTCCATGATCCTTTCTTGGAGATCATCCACCCTTGGTACACACAACCTACCTTGATACCTTAATACACCATCTCCCCCTTATTCAAAAGCCATTACTTTTTACTTATGAACATTTGCCTTCAATTCAAGCAAAATAGGATCTTAGTCTTGCTTATCTTTTACTTCTGACACTAATGATAATTCAGCCCCATTCATCACCACTACTCCTCATTCTGTGGAATCCATTAGTCGAACTCCTAATCGTGCAAGTCTCTGCACATCTTTTGCTAACTCTTTCTTATTTTCCTCAAAATGGGCGTTACTACCCATAGACAACCTGCTCAGGACATCAACAACAACATTAGACTTAACTGGGTGATAGAGGATACTCATATCATAATTTTTGAGTAACTCTGACTACCTTCTTTGTCTAAAATTAAGCTCTTTCTGACTAACCACATGCTGAAGACTCTTGTGTTCAGTGAACACATCCACATGAACACCATAAAGATAGTGACGCCATATTTTCAAAGAAAATACTGCGGCAATCAACTCTAGATCATGGATCGGGTAATTCTTCTCGTGAACTTTCAACTGTCTGGAGGCATAAGCTATAACTTTGTCATTCTACATTAACACACAACCCAAACCAACTCTAGACGCATCACAATATACAACAAAGCTTTGTGTACCTTCTAGTAAGGTCAATGCTGGGGCAATAGTCAAACTCTTTTTCAATTCCTGAAAGCTTTTCTCACAAGCTTCAGACCATTGAAACTTCACTATTTTCTGAGTCAACTTGGTCAAAGGGGACGAAATAGATGAGAACCCTTCTACGAACCTTCTATAATATCTAGCCAACCCCAAGAAACTCCTAATATCAGTTGGAGATGTGCGTCTAGGCCAATTCTGCTCTGCCTCAATTTTCTGAGTATCAACTCTAATCCCATCACCGGAAACAATGTGGCCTAAAGTTTCCACAAACTCAAGCCAAAATTCACACTTAGAGAACTTGGCATACAACTCCCTATCCTTTAGAGTTTGGAGGACTATTCTGAGATGGCTAGCATGATCTTCCTCATTCCTCGAATAGATTAGTATGTCATCAATGAACACAATAACAAACATATCTAAGTAAGGCTTGAATACTCTATTCATAAGGTCCATGAACGTTGTAGGTGCATTAGTTAAACCGAATGACATGACTAGAAACTCATAATGACCATAACGGGTCCTGAAAGCTATCTTTGAAATATCATATTCCCTTACTCTTAACTGATGGTAGCCAGATCTGAGGTATATCTTAGAGAAACAAGTGGCATCCCGAAGTTGATCAAAGAGATCATCAATTCTTGGAAGAGGATACTTATTCTTGATGGTAACTTTGTTCAACTGACGATAATCTATACACATCCTAAGGGAACCATCATTCTTCCTCACAAATAAGACCAGAGCTCCCCAAGGTGAGACATTTGGTCGAATAAAACCCATCTCTAGGAGATCTTTCAATTGCTCTTTCAACTTTGCTGGTGCCATTCTATATGGTGGAATAGATATAGGACGAGTATCTAGAAGAAGGTCTATACCCAAGTTTATTTCTCTCTCAGGAGGGACTCGAGGAAGATCATTTGGAAAGAATTCTGGAAACTCTTTTACTACTGGAACTGACTGAGTAGGAGGTATCTCAACACTAGAGTCATTAACTCGGACTAAGTGATTGACACACCCCTTGGAAACTAACTTTCTCGCCTTACTGTACGAAATAAAACGACCCTTAGGCACTGTTGTGTCATAATTTAACTAACCTTTAGAAAAATCACTTTTTCAAATGTTCCTAGTAAAAAACAATTTGAGAAAAATACTTAGAATGAGTCGCCACTTAATTTTTTAAAGAAATTAAGAAAACTTATAATTTTCAAAGATTAAAACAGAAAAAATCATTTGAAAATACCAAAAAGGGTTCGGGGTTCAATTTACACTTCGAGAAGGGTTTAAGCATTCGAAGTGTCCGCTAACATGCGGTTGACCTGCGACTTGAATAAAATATATTTTGACTATTTTTTAGAAAAAAAAAGATTTAATATAGAAAATAATAATTTACAATATTTGATTAACTTTGAGAAAATAATTAAATAACTGACGCATTTTTATCCTATTTTATTTTTTAGAGAAAGGGATCCAAAATGAAATATTTGACTCTAAATACAAGTGATTAGAATATTAATAAAATAGATTAATTAGAATTTATTTAATTCATTTTGAAATAATGATTTAAACCAATTTAATAAATTAAAGCATGAAAATCATTTTAAATTAATTGAAGAATAAAAGTCTTGACTAACCTTTTTTGAGAAAATGAATAAGTAAGTATTATTATTTTTTAATTAATTGAAAAGGTTTTGACCAACATTTTTTAAAGTTTATTTGAGAAAAATACTTTAACTTAAAACAATTTTAAAATGAGTAAAATGTGATTAAGTGAAAAGCATTAAAGAACATCTCTTTTTAAGTACAAACGGTTTAACTTAATTGAAGATATAAAATTTTGACCAATATACTTGATTAATAAAATAAACGAACACAAAAAAAATGAAATATATTAGAATTAAACCAACACAAAGAAAATAACTCATCTTTTGGGGAATCTAATTAAGCTAATTAACAATTCTAAAGTTAGAGTTAATGATAAGAAAAATAAACAAAAGACAATTAAATAATTTAAAGGTAAAGGAGAAAATTGAATTTGGGCCCTTTTTGGGCCAAATTCGCTGCTACTATTGGGCTTAACCCAATTCCCCTTTTTGTATACACCTGATGTATATCAGTGTATATTAGCATGTGTATAGGTGCTTTTCATGTATATGTTGCTTCCAAACACCCGTATTTCGCCTCCGCCCTGTGTTTTTGCATTTTGGACCCGCATATCAGCATATACCGTTGTATACAATATGTATACAACCCATTTTTGACTTTTCGGGACCTATAATTTGACTTTCCAGCAATTTGAACAAGATGAGGCCGACTCAATAAAAGAATCTTGGGCCTTTATGGCCCTCTCGAAATGCAAAGGGAAGAAAGATGAAGCCCAAGAGGGACTCGAGTTAGTGACACATGTAAACAAATAAGAAATAAAAATTAACCAAACGACCATGGGACAGAAGTAGTACATTTTAAAATGTGAACAATTAAATCACTCAACACATTCAGATGTGGTTGAACAAAAAAAAAAAAAAATGATCATTTTAAAGTAGTCATTTAATGAGAGAAACTGGATGTTCTAATCAACTACTACTTAGCGTATTAAGATGAGAATAAACAATACATACGATTATCAAATCCCTTTGGCAAATAAGGATAATAAAATAAGCATTCTTGCAACCAATTAATTATATAAGAAGACTTTAGATTCTAAGCAAAGACACCTAAACATGAAGGATTCAAATAAGGGCAAATAAGTTTAGAAAGAGTGGAGCAACTATTTTACCATAAAAATTATAAACTACTCAAATATCACACAGTAAAGTGATGCCCAAAAATGAAACAATATATTATTATTAAGCTAAAGAATGTCAAATAGAGATAACCTTGCACCAAATGTGACCCATGAACTTGTTTTTTTTTTTTGAAGATTTGTTAATCAATACAACCAACAGTAATTAGACTAAGAACATCTAAGCAGCTTAAGCCTAAAGATGCATCAAGTACGAAATTAAAGAGCTTAAGTAGGAACCAAGGAAACATATTCAATCTAAGCTATTATCGGGGGTAACTTAACATCGGTTAAGAAAACAAACATGCTGCTAGATTGAACTTTAAGGCAAAGACAATGTTCATTAAGGAAAAAACAATAATGGAAAAAGAGTAAAACAAAATGGCAACTAACTGTGATGGTCTGAAAATAAAAGCTTTAAGGAAGAGGTTGCTTCCTTCCCTATGTCGGACTCGGCAAGATATTCCAAAGCAATATAAAAATAGACATCAAAACACAGCTATGATTCGAGTGCGAGTGTCAGGCTGACAAATATTTTATTTAAAATTCTTTCTTTTTTTTTTTTTAAAAAAAAGAGCTCCATTCTGCCAAAAATTACAGCAAACAAACAGTTTTATACAACTCAAAACGACAACAATATGAACGAGAATTATAGTGCACTCGATCAACACTATTTTCCAACAGAATGCTCAAGAAAGAGGACACAACATTGACCAACCACCCCCAAAGTATAAATTTGCCTCAAAAGTTCAACAGTGACGTTCATCAAAAAGATTTGAGGCGAGGACGGATGCACACACAAAAATAAACTTAAACAACTACATACACAGGTTCATATATTTATCTTACAGCAAGGAAAGAATAATGCGATGATCAGCTAGAAATTTAAACGGTGAAGGAAATAAGTCTAGAGACTCATATTCAAACCAAACAGACTTTTAAACAAGAGTATAGAAGTCGAAATGAAGAAGAAGCAAGAATGAAGCCAAAGAAACCAATAGAGTGTTCATCATATAATACTCGAAACCAAAATAAAACGTGAATAAGGGGAGAAGTATTATAAACGTGATTACTCTATAAATAAAGAAACGCCTAATCACATAAATAGAAATAGAAATTCAAAAGAGCAACAGAGTACTACTTGAGCTGAGTTAAACACAAAGTTGAGGAGATGAACCTTTTTTACGGCTAAACTAGAGACAACAGCCAGCCCAAACAAAGGCTAAACATTCCACGAAATCAGATTACAAGACTCAAGATTAACAATACAACAAACTTTATATTCCCCTAGCAGATAAGAATTTTTTTTTTAGGACAATTCAGATTTTCTATGACTTAACAGGCAATCAATCTAATTAAACTACATCCAAAGATTAAATTAGCAGGACATCATCTTAGACATTTAAACCGATACAAAATTATGCGAACTAAGGGCAATCGGGTTTAAATAAGGGAAAACAAACTTAAACACATTTTAACATTTTGATTTTAAGCCAAACGCTAGCCAGAAAAATAGTCCATATGTCCAAACAATAAAATGAATAACTGAAATCATGAATCTCAATAGTTCGGAACAATAACTAGTTCATCAAAAAAAAAAATATTAACAATAATTTGAAACTCATAACAACATAGGAACAACAACTATCAACTTTAGCATGGAATAATAACAAACTAGAAAACAAGGTAAAGCTATAGAGAGAAAAGGAGAATTTACCTGTTTCGCTGCAGCGACTGAGACAAACGAGCAAAGGACGGCAACGATTCTTCCAACAAAACACAACTCCAAGAAACTCAAATGAACGAGACAAAAATGAGCGAGAGCCAACACTGATTCGAACAGTTTCAATTTTTTTTTTTAGATATATTTATTCCTCTCAATACTTAGCTAACTCTTAATATTCTCCCCCTCTAATCAAGACAAAAAGAGGGTATTTATAGAAAGGGGATTAGGGTTTGGAATTGGGGGAAATGGTAGAATAGGAATTCGAGTTCAACCTTCAATTTGAAATTTTCCCCAGGGATGGGAAAGGTTGTTCTTGGTACAAGATTTCAACAAAGATCCCATGAAATCCAGACGAAAAGATGAGAGTGGATGGCTTGACAGGCGGTTGTTGCAGGATGCAACTGCAGGTTTGTTCTTGATGTTCCATCGATGAAGACGATGGCAACTTTCCGTTTATTTTGACTTGTGAAGGAGAAGAAGTCGTGTACAGGGGTCGTCTGGGTGTTGCGCGTGTTGCTGCGTTGCTGTTGTATTGTTGCTGCTGTAATATTTTAGGTTCTTTCTTTGTTGATGAAGGGGTTGGGCCGAGTTATGTGGAAAAGGAAATAATGGAATTGGGCCTGGGGGTTTGCTGGAAATGCAGAAATAATAGTCCAAAAATTGTTACTTAAGATGGGTCAAGGGTAAACATTAAATTGGTTTAGGAAAATAGCCACATAGATGCAATTATGGCCGAATGGGAGTTAGGAAAATAGCCAAATTGAGTCGATTAGCAAATTCGGCTAAAAATATAATAAGACGAATTAGTTAATTATCTAATGAGCTTCTTAATTTCAATGACATGAAATAATTAATCTTAGATTTAACCAAATTAATTTAAAATTAAGACCGTAAAGTGAACTAAACTAAATTAACAAAATATTTGACTAAACATAAAATCTTATTTTTTAGGTGATTTTCGAATATTCATAAAATGTACTAATTACATATATAACTATGAAATATCTTTATTATTAAACTAATTATTCTAAATCGTTTGGAAATTAAGAAGCTCATGAATTAATTTCTATCGGAGAGGATCAAAATTGGGTGTCAACAGGCACTGTTGAACTACTTTTCCACTCTAAGACTGGCTCATTTGAAAACTAGAACTTGACAACTCGAGTTATACAATCAATTGAGGCATAACAGGCATGAAGTCAGTCCATACTTAAAATGACATCAAAATCTACCATGTCTAACTCAACTAGATCAACCATGGTACTCTTGTGCTTGAAGGAAATGGTATAATCACGATAGACTCTCTCTACTAGAATAGACTTACTAACAGGTGTAGAAACACTAAAGGGCTCACTAAGTTGCTCAGGAAGAACATTGAAATTCATAGCAACATATGGAGTTACAAAAGATAAACTCACTCTTGGATCTAGCAAAGCATAAACATTAAAGTTAAAGACTTGGATCATACCAGTGACAACATCTGGAGAATCCTCTTGCTCCTGCCGACTAGAGATAGCATACAGACAATTTCCTCCTCCGCCTTCCCCTACAGTAGCTACTCTAGATGTATTTCTGTCTGGTGGAGAAACTGAAGAAGACTAGGCTCTATTGCCCCCATTACCGTTACCCTGCTTGTTCTTCAGACACTCTCGCATAAAATGACCGTTCTAGCCACACTTGAATCAACCAGTGGAGCCATCACGACACATCCCTGAGTGGTTCCTACCACACTTAGCACATGGAGGAGGCTTACTACCTCCTTGTGCCATACTACCCTGAGAATAAGTAGCTCTGAAATTCTGACTATTGTACTCACCTTTGTTCTTTGGTGCAGGTGCACTAGAAGATGATGGAGCAGGTCCCTTTTGTTTCTGTTGGAAGGATGACCGGTTGGCATTACTTTTCTGCTGCCTGGACTCATTCCCTAATGTCTTAGCCCTCATATTCTTAAACTCTTCTCTATCCCTCAGCTTGTCCTTCTCAACTTGTTGCACATGGATCATTTGCCTTGTCTTGCCTTCCTTACTTGACAGGAGAGACAACCCAGCAACAAATAAACTCATCATGCTCCTCATGTCAGCAACCATATCCGGAGCATAGCGGGAAAGTTGTGTGAACTTTAGACTGTACTCATGAACGCTCAAAGAATCCTGCTTAAGAGTGAGAAACTCTCGTACCTTTGCTTCTCTCAGTTCTCGGGGAAAGAACCGCCCCAAGAAGGCCTCCTCAAAACAAGCCTAACTCACAAGTGGTTCTCTCTCAACTCGGTTCTTCTTCCATTGGTCGAACCATATCCTAGTGACACCCTTCATTTGGTATGTAGCTAGTGCCACCCTCTCAACATCAACAACATGCATGATCTCAAAAACCATATGAATTTCCTTAACAAAGTTTTCTGGATCCTCAGTAACACTTGAACCAGTAAAGCTCGGTAGATTCATCCTTAAGAATTCACGGATCCTTGAAGTGTCAGCCACTTCCTGTTGATTCCCTCTCTGTTGCCCAGCTTGATTGGTCACAACTTGGCTCAACATCCGGATGGCCTCACAGAACTCAGTACTGGTGACCTCTCCTTGAAGTTGCACTTCTAGTACATTAGGTACCCCCTTGTTCCTGTGGCTCAACATTCCTTCTAGCCGGATGACCTCTGACAACTCTTCGCGGAGGCATGATCACTAAAAGACAGGCGCAAGCACGAATTAGAAGAAAAATTTTAAAGAAAAAACTCTAATGCAATGAGTATGAAAGAAGTGAGAACATTCCTAAGTTTTGCAGCCTCCTAATTATAGATGTGGCGCGCTTCACACCGATAACTAGGACTCTATAGACACGGCTTCATAGACTCCCTAGGACTCTTGAACTATGTGCTCTGATACCAAGTTTATCACTCCCCGAGCCTACACCCTGGGCGCGACTGGCACTCGAGAACCATTGATGGCCTCAAGCGAACCCTTGGTCTGACTTACTTACTCATCGGAAGACTTACTCATGATATAAGTACTTTAAAAAGTAAATTGAACTGCTTAATAATAAACTTACAATGTATTAAAATAACATTCACTGGCCAAACTGGCAACTCAAGTCTCAACCATGAAAACAAGAAATAGAAAGACTCAAGAACTAATATCACTAATTGTCTATGAAGCCTCTAAACAACTGAGATGAACGTCGGGACAAGACCCACGACATCCTAAAGAACTAAACATACTGAAAGTGATAAAAGGGATCCTCCAGAAGCAAGGAGGCTCAACAACAACTCCGGAGCTCAACTAGAATCAACGATGAGCTGGATGCTGATTCTGGTTACCTGTATCTGCATCACTAAAAGATGCAGACCAAATGGCATCAGTACATTGAATGTACGAGTATGCGAGTTGGAATGCTAAATACAACATATGCTTGAAAGGAATCTGAAGAACCTACCTGGCTCAACTCAACTCAACATAACTGAACTCATTTCAATATAAAG